>NC_074697.1:40345661-40533161 GCF_029448725.1 Salvelinus fontinalis | reverse complement strand
TGATAGAGGCGGTGAAGTCAGCATGTGACCATACTCAGGGATGGGATTGGGAACACAAGGCCAGCAAGGTTCAAGTGCATATAAACATTCTCTGATGAAGGGATCTAGATAGGTCTCTGTTGCTTTTTGCTGGCACTTACTGTGTAGTTACTAAAGAGGAAACAGACCTGCAAGTGCATAAATCTAATGCAGAGATCGCACTCCATGAGAGAGGGACGATTATTAAAGGAGAAAGGAGGGAAGTGAGGAGTACCGGAGGAAAAGAGAAGGGGGAACAGGCAGTATGGAAGGTATTACCTTATAAACACAATGAAAAGAGAGTAAAAAAGAAGTACGGAAATGGAAAGAACGAAACAGAGAGAAGTGAGGGAGCGTGCGAGTTCATTGACAGTGCGCCTCTCAGGTGACTCCCCTGTTTGACTGTAACTCTTCGTGAAATATACGACTGTAGGGGGATCATCTGGAGGAAACTCCTCTTTCCCCTCACAGTTCACCCTCTATCTAGAGGAGGATCAAATGCACATACTTCAAATACCAGATTGTCGTGTGTCATATTTCACAGGGAAGAACAATACACATACAGTGAGGAGATAAAATCAGTAGGCTTGACTTAAAACTCCACTTTTTCTCAGAACTCAAATATGGAGCATCTCTGTTAGAAGTCTATGGATGGAGTGTTTTCAAAATGAAAAGCTGGGAAAGTAATTAGTAGGGTTGTTACAAGCATAACTCAAGTCCAAGGTTCTGACAGCCAAATACTTTCCAGGGCTTTTGTCTTAAAGTACCAGGCCCTTCTAGTAAGTGCCAAGCCTTAATTAAATCCAACGTGAGGATACAAGTTTGCAAACATACTGCAGCACTGCAGATGTAGTCTTGTTGAGAGCCCTTTGCTCTTGCAGATGGAGGAAATGTCTCCATTGTGGCATGTTCTTTGTTCCCTCTTTCTCTTTGTCTTTGTCTGTCAACAACAGAATTCCCACATCAGTCAGGTCCAGTGGCACTCAGAGACACCCTGCTCTGTGGCCATTTGATAAAAACCACCCATAACTCCCCTCTGCTTCCCCCGAAACCCTAATGACGCCCTCTTACCGCGGAGGGCAGCCACGAAACAAGCCTCGTCTCCGAGGGAGGAGAGAGCGACGCGAAAGAATGGAGGGCTGCGCTTTCACTCCGAACTTTTCCCCCCGGTCATATGAAGGCGAACTCCGGGTGTTTACAGAGCGCCTCTCTGTTTTCCTTCGGAAGAGGGGGGATCCCGGGAGACTGGCCAGTCCGGCGGCCCTGGGCCTCTCAGAGATGCAGGGAAGTTGGGCTTCGCTAATGAACTGAGTGCGGCTGGGCTGCTCATCACGTCGTGTAACCACAGATACGGGCTGATGGGACCGCGGCGAACGACACCCTCAGTTTCAGCTCACTGTCCAGGAATGTGAGGCTAATTGTCCCTTTTGAGATGTCCCAGTAACCACTAGAGACGGCCATTACATTAGCTACATCAACCTCCATCCTCTCCTAATCGGAGTCAGAAGTCAAACCGCCATCACTATCCCCACTCCCTCAAATCTCCCCTCCTCACAACTATTCCTTACCTTTTCCACACTCTCCCGCCAAGAAAATCTTTCACCGATAATTTTGATTAATTCAGATACTGAAAAGAGAGACCCTCCGCTCTCTCCCTCCGCTGACGTTCACGAAGTAGGATGTTAATCAAAAGTTACCGGGTCCTGGAGTCGAGGTTGCGTATGTGTTTCATAAGACGTCTGTCCATGGTGATGAAGAGGCTAGGGTGAGCTCGTGGCACGGGACCAAAGGTGAAACGGGTGTACGTGGTTATTTGACCCTTGAAAGCAAACGCCCACCCACTCTCCCCTGTTAAAGGCAGTCTGATTCAGGTCTGTGTTTGTAAGGTGCGGGTGTTGCGGAGGGGTGGGGAGGGGGGCGGGTAGTGGGACAGCTGGAAGGGGGTTCTGGTTGGGGTTGGCTGATGTAGAGCCAAGGCTAGATGTGTCCCATCTGCATGCATTTAGGAGATCGTTTGGAAGGATCGGAAAGGGAGACATAAATGAATCCTTTGTGGAAATGGAGTTGGGATTTGGGATCCATCCCTGCCAGGATCGTCTTCAACACCAGCTCCAAGAGCCTCGGTGGAGACGGAATAACAGTCTCCAAACAAATGGGGGTGCTCAGTTCTCATGAACTGTCCTAGACCTTGACAAACTCACATGCACTCATAAGCACTGCACAGTGTCTACCAAGCAATATCTGTGCTGTCCATTTTACAAAGCAGTTTATGTGCTCATCATTATGTGTTATGAGTAGTTGTTACATGGATGTTACGGTATTTGACAGTGATATATTTTATCATGACTTAGAGCTGGTGTACTGACTCGTAGAGCATGAGTCCCAGGAATGTAGACAAGTTCCATGACCTCTGGTGGTGTTCTCATGGCCCATAACTGACCTCTGTCTGTCTGTCTGTCTGTCTGTCTGTCTGTCTGTCTGTCTGTCTGTCTGTCTGTCTGTCTGTCTGTCTGTCCCACAGCGAGCTTCTGGAGGACCTGGAGAGGAGTCCTCATGCAGCAGCCATCGCTGAGTGCTTCGTTGAGAGGGTGAGTCACCACATTGCTATGATAAAGCACAAACAACCAGTAAATTCACATTGCACATTTTTGGTGGGTATTCCGATGACCTCAACCAGTGTTTCCCGAATGGTTGGTCACAGCCAGCCCCTGTTGGGTCATGGCTTAAGACTGGCTCGCTGTGTAGGCTAATATGGTGCTTGTATACAGTAGCTATTTTGTTCTCTGGATGCAGAGCGCTGTTAAAATATCAAGCAAGCAGATCGTGTGAAACAAACTTTTGTTTTCGGCCAAATAGAGAACCACAGCTGTTTGAAGTGGGCCGCTGACATTGGGCAGTGTGTCAGAGGAAATGTTTGTACTTGGGCTATGTGAGTGTGTGCAGGCCCGTGACCAGAGAGATGTCTGGATTGGTTCTGGTTCTGAAGCGGTGATGGCGGTGACCATTCAACTCATGTGCTCACTACAGTTGAGTGGGTCTGCACACCCTCATGGTGCTATACTCTAGTCGCCTGAGTAATGACACTGAACCACCGCTGACTAAACAGGAACAGTGAAGGGTCCAACCAACCTGGGGAAACAGGCTCTCCTTTGTGTCGGCTGGGAGAATGGCCAGCGTCTATGTCCCTGACTCCCAGGGTATGCCTCCATATGTGGGGCTGCAGACGGACACGTATGGCCCTGCCAAAGCCGGACCAAGACACAAGAACCAGAATCCCATTTGCGGTCCAGGATCCAAGGGTGCCTATTCTTAGTCCAGTCTCCAGCCTGTATTTTCCTCTTTGGCGCCCAAACCCCCTTATCCAGCTGTTCGCTATAGTTCTCTGCTATTGATTGGGCTACTGTTGTGGCCAATTATAGATGGCTGCGGAAATGCAGAGTACATTTAATTAATCCATTACCGGCAAGGTTATTCTGGGTTTTGCGATGCTTCTCTGAGCTAGACTAACCTCTCTAAACAGTGTGAGGAAAACGGCCCCTCGCTACCGCGGAGTGGAACGTGGGAAACGCAGTTCAAACGTGACCGTTTCTGCTTGGAATGAGGCCGTACGTGCTCTTAGTTTAGGTGCAGTAAGACACTGGGTCTGCATGGAGTCAGCTGTAGCCTGTAACAATTCACCATCTGCTAAGCTATGCATCTCAAACCCTATACCTGCTGGCCATATGTACGACTGAGTGGGAAAGACAAGTATACGTACATACACATCTGTTTTGGAATGTAACATTCAGTTGACCTCACGGAACCATTATCTAAACCTACTTAAATATAAAATGCAATTATTTTCTCATTCCTTTGCTTTCTTAGATGAGATGTTTAGATGAGATGTTTAGATGAGATGTTTCTTGGATGAGAATACATGTTTACATAAGTCAGGGAATGGGGTTTTGCTATGAGATAAAAAAAAGTGTTTATTTCTGAGTGAGACCTGGAGAATGACCCTCGTGTGAGGAGAGGTGTCACATGATCACAGGGGGTCTCTCAGATGGCGGTGATTTGTGGCAGAGGGAACATGGAGACCAACGCTCGGTGTCGCTGGTCTTTCTCACCTGTCTCTCTTCTCCCCACTAATGTCATCGTTTTTTGGGTTTCTCTTCCTCTTGTTTAGAGCGAAGCCTTCGACATATATACCCTGTACTGTATGAACTACCCCAAGTAAGTCACACAAACACACATGCACAGACAGACAGACAGACAGACAGACAGACAGACAGACAGACAGACAGACAGACAGACAGACAGACAGACAGACAGACAGACAGACACACACACACACACACACACACACGCTATACTGATGTGCCCTCGGGGCTCTCATTTGACCTGGATCATTGAATGATAGCTATAGTGAAGTGACCTGGGGTGAGAATGGAATGAATTCAATACAGTGGACAAGTAAAGTTCAAAACACACATTTTCATGAGTAATTTCAATAAGTATACAATTGTATATGATAGTGGGGGGGAAAGAGTACAGTTGTAATCACCATCCTTTGTGGAGAGACATTAGTGAAAGGAAAATGACTTTTATGGACATTGAGCACATTTACATGCACCAGTAATAATTCGATATTAAACTGATTGTGGCAGCAGGTCAAGTATGGCATTAGTCGTGTAAACACCTCACTCTGCTGATCTTAATCGGAGTGCGGTCAAAACCGAAGTAAGCATAAGCCGATTAAAACACCTGATTTTCTGAGCAATCTTTCAAATGATTAGAACATGTAAACACCTTAATCAGCGTTCTAGCGGTGTATTTGATCTGTCCATGTGCCGGCCCCGGGTAGCGGGGCCTCCCTCTTATGCGGCAGTGAAGTGAGTCCTGAAAAACTGAACGTATGCATCTTGTAAATAGTTTTGACATACAAAAGGTCTTTGCAAAAAATAACATGGCCACTGTGGTAAAACGTATTTTGATTAGCGATTTTGTGCATTAGCCTGATTTCAGATGTGTCATGTAAACAGGATTATTAGGGAAATCATTCTTCTTGAAATGCACGTCAACGTTTTAAACAAACTATTATATTAACCTGACTATCCACAATGATCACATTATTGTGTGCATGTTACCGTGCTCAGGGTCTTGATTAGCTTGAACTACTCAGTGGTCGGACAGATAAGTGAAACTAGGTGAATCCAATGAAACACTATAGTGACTGATTTAATGATCGCGGTAAAGATGCGGTCACTGCTCAATCAGGATAACTTACAGTATATTGTGCGTGTAAAATACAAACACATCACGGGCCTTTTAGAAGCAGCATCTTTCACGGCACATCAGTTCTAATCCCACGGGCCACTACTATTTGACTGGCAGATGTTTGAAAAGCACTGGATCGCTGCCCGTCACCATGAAGATGTGGTGTTCTACATGTGCTCTGTATAAACAGCCTTTCATGTGTCTGTCACAGAGAACAGAAACAGAATTAGATTTGTTATGAGACTTCGAAGGTGCCCTGACCCTGTACCTGAGCTGTGTGCATTCATCCACTGATGTCTTAAAAAGACCACGTTCGTAGCTCATCCGAAAAGATGCTGTTAACAGATATCAGAGCTTTTGCCTAAGAAAGACATCACAGTCGGACAGCAAGGCGAATGAAGCAGAATGTTCTAGTGGATGTAAAAAGTTGCGTTCAGACAAAAAGAGGCCCCTCTGAAGGGGGGACCGGAGGCATACGCTGAACACATTACTGTACGCTTCACCATAAGATGAAGTGCTGTCTGGCATAGCGATGAGCCAACTGATGAGTCTTGCTGTGGACCCCCCCCCCCTCCTCTTCCACTCCCAACATCCACCTCCACCCCCACTCCTCCTGGATCTCTTTCCCCAGCTCGGTGGCTGTTCTGAGGGACTGCATGAAGAACAAGAGCCTGGTGGGCTTCTTCCACGAGAGGCAGACCACCCTGTGCCACTCCCTGCCCCTGGAGACCTACCTGCTGAAGCCAGTGCAGAGGATCCTCAAGTACCACCTCCTGTTGCAGGTCAGTATGGGTCATGGACTGGGTCAGAAAGACAATATGATGATACTGATCCAATACTATCAATGTCAAAGTTATTCAGAGAATATGTACAACTCCTCTATATTGTACACAGAGAAAAAGTACAGGTCCCATTGTAGACTGTTTCCCTTCAATCCAAATCATCAGAAATCATCCTGCTTCTTACTCTGCACTCCTTGCCTTTATTGGTGTGTGATACTCAGCAGACCAAGGGTACAGCTAACGAGTAAATGAAGCAGAGAGATTCTGTGAAATGAAATAAGGATCCTATGTTTAAACGCACACTCACAACTCATGGCATTTAACTAGCTGTGTTTGGACACTGATCAACGACCTAGGGTTCTCTCTCCAGGCCCACCTCTGTGGGGGTATGTATGGGTAGCTGCAGCCCAATATGGTATGGGCGAGTGGGTGTGTCGAAAGGAGTATGGAAAGAGAATCAGCTCATTTCAAAGTTGATAAACCAGTGCGAATGAGGGAGTTATATTAACCTGAGCAACGGTGCACTGGTCTATGGCCCCATTGGCCAGTGACATGAACGGGCAAAATCGAACAATAATCTATGCCGTTCTATCATGTTGTCAACAAGACAGCATGGTGCATCGTCCAGAAACATACATCTCTTTTCCATAAAATATATGTTTGAATTTTCAAACTAGTTTTCATTTGGAAGGCAGATGAAGCGTTTTTATCAAAAGCAATCACTTTTGCATGTGAAAACAGAGAACTTTTTGAGAGAACTTTTCCGTGGGCTTTGAACGGAGCATCTTAATCACACCCGGGCCAGATAATCGAATCCCTTCATTGACTAGTGCACCGGTGTTGTGCGGAGCGGCTTGCCGACATGAGGTGCTTCCCACTGGGCAGCTGTACCACAGTGTTGCAGGCGGTAGCTAACGTGGCCATTTTGTTTTTACCTCCTATGATTTGATTTCAAGTAGGATAGCAGCCTACACAAGAAATAACTCCTATTGAAAACCATCTAGATGTCAGCTTGATACAAACACACGTCACAGTAAGAACACGCGTACAACGCCTAAAAGCAGCAACACACACATGATCAGTACTTTTAATAAAAAAATAAACAATCATCAGTTTTATAACTGAAAATGTTAAATTACTGGTGTAAAACTAACAGTGAAATACAACCCAGACTCATCCTCTGGCTTCAAAACAGAAGTTCAAACTCTTGCGGTACAGTAGTTGCCTTGTTACTC
The DNA here is from genome assembly GCF_029448725.1 of Salvelinus fontinalis. Classification (NCBI taxonomy): domain Eukaryota; kingdom Metazoa; phylum Chordata; class Actinopteri; order Salmoniformes; family Salmonidae; genus Salvelinus; species Salvelinus fontinalis. The sequence continues at coordinate 40,525,870 of NC_074697.1, read as the reverse complement.
CTTTCCTTTCGACACACCCACTCATACTCCGGCAGGTCGCCATATTGGGCTGCAGCTACCCCCTTCTCCTTATACTGACACTAACGCTTCGAACACACCGACAGCATCATTGCGCAAAATAGTACGCAGCATCATCTGGATGTGTATGTAACAAAAGTTTAACATTCCCCTCCTGCTACCATTTCTGTCTACGCAGACAGTTTGACGTATACGTTCGATAAATCCAACGTATGCACCACACCGAACGCACTGCAACTGCCTCTGCAACGCAATGCTGCAAGGCAAACACAGCGTTTCATTGGAAATGAATGTAATTCTGGTGTACCAAAATGAAATGACGCTGTCAGTGTGATCGAAGCATAATAGAAGCCTAACCTCACTGTCGCCCCCGTGTGGCAGGAGCTGGCCAAACACTTTGATAAAAGTGACCCTGGCTACGAGGTGGTGGAGGATGCCATCATCACCATGACAGCCGTGGCCTGGTACATCAACGACATGAAGAGGAAGCAGGAGCACGCCGTCAGGCTGCAGGTATGGACCACCAGTCAGGCTCTGCTCAGTCACTCACTACAGCAGTTCTCATTGAAAATGTAACAAAGAAGTTAGCTTTTGTTGCTGATCATAATCTATGACTCTGAACTGGCTGTAGAGGTCAGGGGTTAAAAGTCAAAAGAGGTTAGAGGTCGCAGAGGTCTTTGGACACCTCAGTCTCCACTACATCTGGAGGTCTTTGGACACCTCCGCCTCGACTACTGTTTTTGAAGGTCAGAGGTCAAGCTTGGGTTAACACAAACACTGTTTTTCTTTTGGCTCTGGCAGGAGGTTGAGAGCTTGTTGACCAACTGGACAGGTCCAGACCTGAGTGGCTTTGGAGAGCTGGTGTTGGAGGGCGCCTTCAGGGTCCAACGGGTCAAGAAGGAGAGGGCATTCTTCCTCTTCGACAAGATGCTGCTTATCGCTAAAAAGAGGCTGGAGCATTTCATCTACAGCACCCACATATTTGTGAGTGACGTGCGGACACCGGAATGAATTGATCAGATTATTGTGTGTCTGTAAATGCTAGGAGCATGTATCATTAGAGATGACACCTACACCAATCAAAAAAGTATCATGTTTTCGTTTTTGATGCTTGATTCTCTATCATGTACTGACACCCTTATTCCCCCCCCACTGTCTTTCCTCTCCTCTTTCACTCTCCCTTTTCCCTCATCTCTCTACCCTTCTCTCCCGTCAGTGCTGTAATCTTCTTCTCGTAGAAACCATGAAGGACCCCCTGTGTTTTAAGGTGTCCGATCAGACCATCCCCAAACAGCAGCACATTGTACAGGTACGAGTAAACCACTATCAAATTACAAGTGAACCACTATCAAAGAACAGGACATTGTATTGTGTCAGACCAGTGTACTTAAACTACCCTCCTACCCATGTTACAGACCAAGAACCAGGAGGAGAAACGCCTTTGGCTGCACTACCTCAAGAGACTGATAGTGGAGAACCATCTTGCCTCTCTACCCCAGAAGGTAAGGCTTATGGTACATTACTGTAAATGTTGCCGATATGAATGGCAATACATTTCAGCCAATGTAACACTGAAGGCTGTGGTTAAACAGAAACAGAGAATATTGTAATCACTCTGTTAGGGTGTGCTGCCACCTTGTGGTTGTTTATAGTTACCGCAAACACTGTCACAAGTTGAGCAATCGTTGAAATACCATACATGTATTTTTCAGGCAAGGCAGGTACTCGGTGACAACTTCTGTCAATGTGAGTTTCATGTCATTTCAAACCATCATACATTCATACACCTACATTTTTCACTTTCAATTTACACTGTATTTGACACCAATTGTGCACAGTTTACAATCATGCACAACTCGCAATTTCTTTTTCACAGCTCCTCAGTTTGATCAGGATAATTTTAAAAAGTCATCTCCAAGATGCGATGAATACCATCGAGGGAGACGCCAATCAGGTCAGGACAAGCCATTCTTACCTGTAATGCACCTAGTATCTCATTTGTGTTTTGTTTTCGTTCAAAACACTTTTATTTCTGTTGGATATCTTTACTGGTTTTAAGCACATTTTTTGTTACCCCAAAGTCGGATGACGGTGATGGCTTCTTCTTTGTCATAAATCTAACAAATAACAAAGCCATTTTGCCATATGCCTGTCTGGTCTGTGTTTTCTGAGTTAAATTAATTCTCTGTGTGTGTGCGTGCGTGTATATGTGTGTATGTGTGTGTGTGGTGTGTGTGTGTGTGTGTGTATGTGTGTGTATGTCCAGAGCCCCCAGAGTTCATCTACACCCCAGAGAAGGCCAAGAAGAGCCTTCCCCTGCTGCTGGAGGGGAATCTGTCCTATCGCCGCGGCAGGAGGCAGTCTGGTGAGACTTCATGTCTATAGTCCAGGACCTGTGTCCACAAAGCGTCTCAGAGTAGGAGTGCTGATCTAGGATCAGTTTAGCCTTTTAGATCAGAATGAATAAGATTATATGGACAGATCCTAGATCACCATTCCTACTCTGAGACACTTTGTGAATATAGGCCCAGGGCCCACATAAGGAGGACCTGATCCTAGATCAGCACGCCTATTCTAAGACGCTTTATGAACAAGGGCCCAGAGAGGAATCACCCACTGCACAGGACATGGACTAAACATACGGAGCTTGAAAATATGAATTCATAAATGTAATAATTGGAAATGACTCATTATTGAATGCTTATGGCTGTTTCTTTCCAGCTCCAACTAAAGACTTCGAAACAGCATATCATGGTGAGAATTTTCTTAAAGGATTTTTGTTTATCTTGTTTCCTTGTAGTGCTTCAGTCTGTCAGGGCTGAAAGATTTGGTACGTTTTTAATGGAAAGTAAACACACCCTTGTTTGTTTCCCCCCAACCATTCCTTTCCTCCTCTCATGGAATCCAGTCTCTTCAAAGGTAAGCTTGATTCAGACTGATTTCGCCCCTATCCACCCACACAACTGTCATGCACATCAGATGGTATCTCATTTGCAAGAATGACTTGACAATAATTACTATGAGCAATGCCTTGTTGACAACGCTATCGAGTAGTACACCTTCCCTTCCTGACATTCTCCATCTCAGTGTTGATGTTCATGTCCATCTCCACAGGCTGGCAGCGAGGGGGAGCTGTGTCCTGGGGCAGATAGCCTGGGATACTCAGGCAGCACCAACACCCTGGCCTCCTCTGTGATAGAGGTGGAGGCTGAGGCAGAGCGGCCGGATCCCTTTCTGGGCCTGGAAGAAGAGGACCTACCCCCCCTGAGCGCCCCGCCCACACTCTCCATCACCGAGGAGATCATGCAGTTCATTAACCAGAGCCGCGTGCGAGAGGGCATGGCCGAACTCAAGTCTGACATAGTATGGGTGGGCTATACTGTCTTTCACAATTCACACACTATTAAACAGCTGCCATGGATTTGAAGCAACCTGTGTCACTTGTCTAGTCAGTAGACGTTAGTGTCTAGTTTTATGAGCTATCGATTTAGTGCTGCATTACTTCCCCATGTACGTATTGTAGGAGCTGCGGGGATGACTGACTTTGTTTTGTGTCTGTTTCTGTCTCTCCACAGGATTCACCCCTGGATGAGTCTCATGAGGACCAAGCAACTGAGCCACATCCATGTCCACTTGCTCAGCAAGGAAATGACCTGCTGCTTGCTTCCCCTACGGAGGAGACTTACGAGTCGCAAGATCCCCATCCCAATAGTCCAGAGGAGATAACAGTGCAACTGGAGGAGCGCAGAACTGAAATGAAAGACCAAACTCTTCCACCGTGTCTGTCCAGGGAATCCTCAGAGGAGGGTGGTTGTGAAGAGGGAGAGTCAACACCTTTGCCAACTGATGTTTTAGAGGAGAGGCCTCAGGAGGAGAGCACATCAGCCAAAGAAACCGGGACAGTTGGGGAAAGAAATGCCTCAGAGGTGGAGGACGAGCAAATGTTCGAAACCTCGACGCCACTCTCTCCTGTAAACCTCCCAGACGAAAGAGAGAGGGAGAAGGAAATCTGCTCTGACCTCTGCAACGAGAAAAAGCCCTCAGAAGCTCCTCTCTCTGGCCCAGAGCAGACTGTACAGAGCCCTCTGGCGCCCAAGAAAGAGACCCAGCTCACCAAGTCCGAGAGGCAGATCATCGAGAAGATCCGCAGCTACTACGAGGCGGCTGAGGCCGAGGCAGGAGAAGGTGATAGCAGCCCGACCCCCAGGAGAAACAGCTTCTCCCTCATCATCCCCAGCGGCTTGGTCAAAGACTCCGTGTCCCGATTTGCTGTCTTTGGCCACCAGGACAGCCTGTGTGACTCGGAGAGCGGGCGCTCCGATGGGGGGGCAGAACCAGAGCTGACCTCCCATCTTCCGTCAGTGCCTGACCAGGGAGAGGGAGCCCTCAGCCCAGACTGTTCCTCCACTTCTGCTGCTGGTTCCCAGGAAGAGCACAACCAGGCACCAGGTCAGGTTGAGCCTGCTCTGGAGAAATGTAGCAGGTTTGAGCCAGGGAGTGAGCTGCCCTGCACAGAGCTGACGAAGGATTGGAAAGAGAAGGAGAAAGTAGGAGCCCCTGTTAGCACAGAGAGGGAAATCATACCAAACCTGTCAACAGACATCACCAAAGAGCCCTCATTCAGCGACGAAGCAGCCAAAGCGATCACAAAAGACCAGCAGGTAATCAATGGGCACGGACCAAGTCCAAGTGATCTAGACGCAGAACCTAAAGAGGCCCAGAAAGACTCCACTGTCCCTCCACCTACAGGTCTTCATGACAGTAAGACCGCCCCAGTGTCCCAGGCTGGGTGGGGTAGAATCAGAGACAGGAGCTCCCTCACTGGGAACCTAGAGGGCCTACCCAGCCAGATCAAGGTGGGCCGCTGGTCCCGCCACTGTAAGATGGTGTCCTCCAGCCGGACCCTGTACGAGGGAGCAGCGGTCGCAGACGTGGCGGGGATAGGCCTGTTCGAGGCCAGCCCCGGTGATCCATGTCTGGTGGAGAACTCAGAGAGAATCCTCAGTAAAGTTCAAATGCTGGCTCGAATGTACAGCGCCAAGGCCAGCATCATGAAGGTGCCACTTCACCACAAGAGGGTGTGTGAGGGTCGTGCACCGTGGACCGTCACCACCAGGCACAGTGTCCCTCCTCAGGCCCAGCCGCCACAGCAGCATCAGGAGGAGAAGATTACAGTAAAAAGAGCTCAGAGCCATTCCACTGGTCAGTACCTTTAACATCCTGTATAAATGGCTATGATTTGATTAGATAGTGTAATAGTGAGGATATCTAAAGACTTGCTGGTCTTATTGGCCTTATTGTTGAATTGAGTTGTTTTAGTAAGCACTGCTAAATAATGGAAGAACACATATAAACTGTGATTTACCATGTTTGATAGTGAAAGTAAAGCCTTCATATGGTTTGTCAGGAAAGACAACAAATAAAACGTGACATGCAAAGCCTCCATATTGTGTATCAGTGAATGACAGTGTTTGGAATGTTTTTGGGGGGGTTTTACAGGTTGCCAGGAGATGACTTCAGTTTCCTCAGAACCCCAGCTCTTTGGCCATGTCCTTGTCAGCGAACAGCTGTCCCCCACCTACCGCCAGCAAGAGAACAGCTGCGCCCTGTCCGGACTCAGGGACATTGTTTCCAACCTGGGATCCACATCCATTGCCTCTCCCACCTCCTCCCCTCTGACCACCCCACCAAAAACCACGCAGGTTGGGCCTGAGGAGGTAGTGACTACTGCTGTGGAGGGGAAGCTTATGGAGAACCAGTCTGAGGAAGTAATCTCAGCAGCTGAGATGCGAAGGCCTCACCCCAAGAGGGCCTCCCCAGTCCAGGAAGGCCCCATCCAAGGGGTAGGGGTGGAGGTTCCAGCTGATGGTTATCCAGGGACCCCAGAGAGGCCTGTGAATCTCAGCAGGACTTGGGTTGAGCAGAAAGGACATAATCTGTACTCCATTAGGGAAGATCCTGCTCTGGGGGCAGCAGCAGCCTCTTTAGCAGACCCATGTGGGAACCAAGACAGGTCTCCAGGGTTTGGAGCTGCAGAGGAGCTGCTGAAGACCATTCAACAGCAGGCTCCAACTGAACCAGAGACGAGCCAGGTGGTGAACCCAGACGAAGCCAGTTTAAACACCAAGATAATGTCGCCTTGTGTGGCCAGTGGGGCTGAGAGGGGGAGTTCACCCCAGATGGCCCCTGGTCATCAAAGCAAAGCTGAATCCACCAAAGCCAAGTCACAAGATGGCACTCTAGATGATCGGGATGTTTCACCTGCAGCACCAAAGATTTCCACTCACATCTCCGACACATCTCCCACACAACAGAGGTCCATCTCTGGGCTAACTGAGGGGTCAAACCCCTTAGTGTGGCGTGCCACTCAGTCAGTTATGACTGAACCCATGCAAGCAACACATACATCTGGTCAGAGAGTCAAGGAGAGTCAAGTCCCAGAGGATTCCAAACGAAAAGAGGGGGACATGGTTCCCCGTCCGTGGTCATCGCTCCAAAGCTTGATGCCTACACCTCCGCCAGGGGTGCAGTCCTCTGACTGTCTGCCTAAGTTCACCAGCCAAAGACCACCCAACCTGCACCTGCCCACTACCAAGGGCAGAAGGAGCCTTCCTATGAATTGGAACGGATCAAACAACTTCACACTCCCCAGCCAAAGGTACAGTATTTAATAGGAGTTAATACAGTAGTAACACAATTTCACCAGTCCATAGCTTCATTCTTCCACTAAGAGTTCTTGTAGGTAGCCTCCCGGGTGGCGCAGTGGTCTAGGGCACTGCATCGCAGTGCTAACTGCGCCACCAGAGTCTCTGGGTTCGCGCCCAGGCTCTGTCGCAGCCGGCCGCGACCGGGAGGTCCGTGGGGCGACGCACAATTGGCATAGCGTCGTCCGGGGTAGGGAGGGTTTGGCCGGTAGGGATATCCTTGTCTCATCGCGCTCCAGCGACTCCTGTGGCGGGCCGGGCGCAGTGCGCGCCAGCCAAGGGGGCCAGGTACACGGTGTTTCCTCCGACACATTGGTGCGGCTGGCTTCCGGGTTGGAGGCGCGCTGTGTTAAGAAGCAGTACGGCTGGTTGGGTTGTGCTTCGGAGGACGCATGGCTTTCGACCTTCGTCTCTCCCGAGCCCGTACGGGAGTTGTAGCGATGAGACAAGGTAGTAATTACTAGCGATTGGATACCACGAAAATTGGGGAGAAAATGGGATAAAATTTATAAAAAATAAATAAAAAAATAAAAATAAAAAAAGAGTTCTTGTAGGTAATAGGCAGAATCTACTACATACCCTAAACCGATTTGTGAAGGTGATGAGGGCAAAATTTAAAACCGGAGAAAGATTAAAGGAATGTGCCTCTGACCGGAAGTGTGCAAATACTGTTTCCTGTTTCGCCACTAAGAGTTCTGAAAGAAATTATATGAATCAGATAAAACAGTGTTATTCACAGAGTAGATGGAAAGAAAGCATTTTACAGTGCCTTCATAAAGTATTCATACCTCTTGACTTATTCCACATTTAGTTGTGTTACAGCCCAAATTCAAAATGGATTAAATTCATTTTTTTCTCACCCATCTACACACAGTACCCCATAATCACAAAGTGAATACGTTTTTAGAAAGTTTAGCAAATTTATAAAAAATGATATACAGAAATATCCAATTTACATAAGTATTCATACCTCTGAGTCAATACATGTTGGAATCACCTTTGGCAGCAATTACAGCGGCGAGTCTTTCTGGGTAAGTCTCTAAGACCTTTGCACAACTGGATTGTAGAATACTTGCTAATTATTCTTTTAAAATTCTTCAAGCTCTGTCAAGTTGGTTGTTGATCATGGCTAGACAGCTATTTTCAAGTCTTGCCATTGATTATCAAGCTGATTTAAGTCAGAACTGGAACTAGGCCACTCAGAAGCATTCAATGTTGGTAAGCAACACCAGTGTTTTAGGTTATTGTCCTGCTGAAAGGTGAATTTGTCTCAGCGTCTTTTGGAAATCAGACTGAATTAGGTTTTCCTCTAGGGTTTTGCTTGTGCTTAGCTCTATTCCGTTTATTTTAATTTAAAAAAAAACTCCCTAGTGCTTGCCGATGACAAGTCTACCCATAACATGTTGCAGCCACCATGCTTGAAAATATGAAGACTGGTACTCAGTGATGTGTTGTGTTGAATTTGCCCCAAACATAACGCTTTGTATAAAGGACATAAAGTTAATTTCTTACCCACATTTTTTGCAGTATGATTTTAGTGCCTTATTGCAAACAGGATGCATTTTTGGTATACTTTTTATTCTGTACAGGCTTCCTTCTTTTCACTCTATTATTTAGGTTAGTATTGTGGAGTAACTACAATATTCTCTTATCACAGCCATTAGACTCTGTAAAATCACCAAATCCCTGAGCGGTTTCTTTCCTCTCCGGCAACTGAGTTAGGAAGGACGCCTGTATCTTTGTAGTGACTGGGTGTATTGATACACCATTCAAAGTGTAATTAATAACTTCACCATGCTCAAAGGGATAGTCAATGTCTGCTTTTTTAATCCATCTACCAATAGGGGCTCTTTGCGAAGAATTGGAAAACCTCCCTAGTCTTTGTGGTTGAATCTGTGTTTGAAATTCACTGCTCGATTTAGGGACCTTACAGATCATTGAAATCATGTTGAACACTATTATTGCACACTATTAGTCCATGCAACTTATTATGTGACTTGTTAAGCACATTTTTACTCCTGAACTTATTTAAGGGGTTGAATACTTATTAACTCAAGGCATTTCAGCTTTTCATTTTTTATTAATTTGTAAACATTTCTAAATTCATAATTCCACTTGTATATTATGGGGTATTGAGTGTAGGCCAGTTACAAAAAATCTAAATTTGATCAATTTTAAATTCAGGCTGTAACACAACAAAATGTGAAAAAAGTCAAGGGGTGTGAATACTTTCAGAAGGCACTGTAGATGCAAAGTATGTGAGAAGGCCCCTGACATGGAAATCACTGTGTTTTGTCATGAATGTCCATCGCTTTAGAGGTCGCATCGAGTGGGAAAATGTTCAAGAGTTCCTATTTGGCTGTATAATAAAAATACAAATAAATTGATTTATTTTATTTTGTGTACATCGCAGCAAAGAGCTAAATTGCATATAGAAATGTACTAACGTACTATCAAAGTAGCTTATTTTCTCAACACTGAGTAATCACTGCTTGCACTCCTGTCCTCTCCTCTCAATTTTGCTTCTCCTCAAGCCAAGCCAAGTTTTGTGGCAGTGGCATTAATCAGTCCCTCCAGGGTTTCACAGGGATTTTTAGTGATAATATGCATGGCAATATGCGATGACTTAGTTGAATTTGTAGCGAAAATGCACGAGGAAAAAAGTTTGTTAACGTGTGGCTTGATTGAAACATATTATGTGGTAAAAGTGCAATGATTGGTTGAAATTCCGAGCCCTCTTTTTGTACTGCGTTGATGGGTCAGTTCTATGCGATAACATTGTGATGATTTGGCTTTTCTATGCTGAAATAGTGCAGTGATTGGTCAAATTTGCAACCCCTCGCATATTGTGTGTGAAATTGTTGATTTTGCATAACATATTGCCATCACAGAATCCTGGAGGGATTGATTAATCAAGTCTATTCATTTCCTCTTCTCTATGATTTCCTTTGGTTATAGACTACCACCTTCTCCACTGAGGTCCAGAGAGCCAGTCCAGGAACCATTACTCCCATCCATCCATGCCTCAGGGTTGTCCCCTGTCAGAAGGCCTTCCTCCCAGCCCTCACTGGAGAGATCAGCCACCATGCTTCCAGGCATTGGCCAACCCATGGATGCCAAGCCCCCCTCTGCCTTCAGCCCCAGTCTCCACCAGCACTCTCCCTCCCCCATCAGGGGACTCCCCTGCTCCTCTCCCACCCCTTCTGCCTTGACCAAGTCCCTGGCTGCCTCCTGCATCAGCCAGTCCATCAGCCAGAGTCTGGCCAGGAACAACGCTCGCCTCCAGGACCAGGCCACCCCTCCCCCAGACAGTCCAGCCCCTCTGGCTCCCGCTCCCACTGCATCCCCACTCAGGAGGAGGTCTCCCTCCCCCAAACTCACCTCTGGCCCCAGCGGCCCCCCTCTGAGTCCTGGCTATGCCTATGCTTCTTACTCCAGAGATGGGAGCCAGCCACCTAAATGTCCCCCTTCCCCTCTCCGGTCTACTTCACTCCGCTCCAGCCCATGCGCATCCACAGCCCCAGCCCTGTCCCCCCCACCGTACCGCAGCCAGCGCTCAGTCTCCCCAGCCCCCCCAGTCAGCCTGCATCACACCGCCTCTTCCTCTGCCTCTCCCCGGCCCAGGCCTGCTGCCCTACACCAGCCACGTCATATTGGTTTGAATGGAAACAGCAACAACAATAATAACAATAACACCACTAACGGAGGATGGGTCGCGAATCACCGGAAGCCACCGTTAGCGAGTGCCAATAGTATACCCCATCCCCATGATCCTCTTTGGAGTGGTTCTACTCACACACTCAACAGGGTGGCAAGGCCCTTCTCTGCCTCGGAGCCCAGCTCACGAGTGCAGTCCCCGTCCCCCTCTCCATCCCCATCTCCATTCAGCAGGATCTGCTCCCCTCCCCCAGTCCAGAATCACACAGGCCCCCTGATGAACAAGCCCCCCAACCCTAGAAGCACCCAGGCAGGAGGGGCTTGCCCCTTCAATCACCTGGGCCTCTCCCTGGAGCTCCCCAGGGCCTCCTCAGCCTGCTCCTCAGGCATAACCTCCCCTCCGCCCATTGGGGTTCCTGCCAATGTCTGGGGAGTTGCCGCTCCTCAGCCGCGGAAGGCCAAATTAGCATTTCCTTTCTCCTCCATAGCCTCACCCACATGGATAGATGTTTTTCCCCCCTCCATACAGAGAAGCTCCAACACCACCTCCCCTACCCCATCTGGTTTCTCCCCATGCTCTCCAACCCATTCTCAGAACCTGCGGAGGACCAAGGGAAGCAGCCTGCCCTTCCTTAGCCTGGCTGACCGACCACCCAGTCCAGTCAGGAATGGGAGGGGGTCTTGGGGAGAGAGCGGAGGGCGCAGGTCTGTGGGTGCGGAGCAGGAGTCTGGGTTGATAAGCCCCCGAGGGGGATCCTGCTCCTACAGCAGCTCCTACAGTGGCTCCCCATCCTGCCTCAGCCCCGGGGCCTTGTCCCCTGTCAGACTGGCCCCTGGGAAGAGCACCCACGGCGAGCAACACTTCACCAGCATTGCCTGGCCCGACGTGCGAGAACTCCTGACCAACTATGACAGTGGGGACAACCCTGACCAGAGTGCTCCGACCTCCCCTGTCTGGCCTCAGGATGAATGGGGTGACCCAGACCTTGGGGAGGACAGTTGCCGGAGCCGCCTGATCTGTGCCTATGTGCCTCGGGCCTCCCCAGCCCCAGACATGGGCGTGCCCATCCAGTACCCTCACAGGAGTGAGCCAAAGCCAGAGGACACCTCAATGCAGGCAGCCAAAAGAACTCTAAAGACTAGCTATGCTACCACTGTGAACCTGCAGATTGCTGGCAGTGGACGTATCACTTCCTTCAGCAACACCCAGGTGAGCCTGAACCAGACCTTAGCCCCTGTGGTAGACAGCCAGGGCAGACGGAGGGTCAGCATCAATGCCTGCAACCTTACCCTTCCCGCTCCCCAGAACTGCAAGAGGCTGTGAGGAGCTACGACTGGGGAACTCCTCCAAGGTGCCTTATGCCTCACTGAAAGTCTAAATAGGCACTTTACCCTGAAACAGTGGTGTTCATCGGGATCCTATGAGATATAACTCCAGGTAATATGGTAATGAATTACATTAGACTTAATTGGACAGTAGACTGAATCACCTGTTCTTCCAGATGACAATCTGACAATGTCAGGGATTCTGCAACCAACCCCACATATCACCGTTCGGCCACCTATATCACTGTCCAACAGGACACCGACTGAACCCACAGACAAATTAGTTTGCCAGTGTCGTTTTTATTAGTCTTTTTGTTGTTTGTTCTTTCAAAATAAATTCTGTTTATTCTGTTCAACAAAAAAACAATGTCTTGTTTATCAAACTCCTATGTTTGTGCTTGTGGCTGGCATGGTAAAAATGGTCAATTCTTTTTATTTATGAACTAGTCTTATTTTGTCTGCATTTCCGGCACTTAATTTGATATCTTTATTTTGCACAATGTCCTCAGCTGTGTGTGTAGTTAAGACGTGTCTGTGAAGGTAGCTTTTATTTCAGACCAAATCATGATGTTGATGTTTTTATGTGTTCTTTCCTATGTAGTTTTATCAGTGGTTCATGTGGAAAAAATACATGATTTATTTGGTTACACAAGAGCAGAAAATAAGGGAAAATAAGAGCAACAAATTTCAGGGAAAACAAAGTGCAAGAAAATGAATGGTGACAACCAACATGCCTTTTTATTGCTACACAACACAGTGTCTTCAGGCTACATTGGCCCGTTTTGATAGGCCTATGCTAACTACTTTTTCAAGTACAGTATTTAAATATCAGATTTGAAATTATGTTAAATCCTGTGGTCAAAAGACTCAAAGAACAACCACTGTGTCTATTACTGATGTGCATTTCAGTTATTTGTACTCCAATAATAATAATAAAAATATTAAAGACCCTTTGATGTTGTCTGTCTCCTTTATAAATCCTCCAATTATACATTATGATATTAATTAGTCAATATCCTGGAAAACATAGCTATTGTTGTGGAAATGCACCACTAAGGACTCAAATTCAAAGTAAATTAAGAAATCTTCATTATCACGGCCCGGAGAGATTCACGAACTCAATACAAGTCCAATGAGAACTCTGAAAAGGGGGTTCCCTTTCAATCCTTATATACTGCTACACATACAAGTTATATAACCATGATTTACATTATTCATCATTAACGTTGATTCCTGCATGTGACTGACTGATACCTGACGAGGCTTCTTCTCTCAAAGCTGAGACCTTGTATCGCATATTTAGTCCCAGATATTTAAAAGAATAATTATTTCACCTTTATTTAACCAGGTAGGCCAGTTGAGAACAAGTTCTCATTTACAACTGCGACCTGGCCATGATAAAGCAAAGCAGTGCGACAAAAACAACACAGAGTTACACATGGGATAAACAATTGTACAGGCAATAACACAATAGAAAAATCTGTATACAGTGTGTGCAAATGAAGTAAGGGGGTAAGGCAATAAATAGGCCAATAGTGGCAAAGTAATTACAATTTAGCAATTTACACTGGAGTGATATGTGCAGATGAGGATGTGCAAGTAGAAATACTGGTGTGCAAAAGAGCAGAAAAACAAAAACAAATATGGGGATGAAGGTAGGTACTTGGTTGGATGGGCTATTTACAGATGGGATGTGTACAGCTGCAGCAATCGGTAACCTGCTCTGACAGCTGACGCTTAAAGTTAGTGAGGGAGATATAAGTCTCCAACTTCAGTGATTTTTGCAATTCATTAAAATCATTGGCAGCAGAGAACTGGAAGGAAAGGCGGCCAAAGGAGGTGTTGGTTTTGGGGATGACCAGTGAAATATACCTGCTGGAGCGCGTGCTACAGGTGGGTGTTGCTATGGTGACCAGTGAGCTGAGATAAGGCGGGGCTTTACCTAGCAAAGACTTATAGATGACCTGAAGCCAGTGGGTCTGGCGACGAATATGTAGCGAAGACCAGCCAACGAGAGCATGCAGGTCACAGTGGTGGGTGGTATATGGGGCTTCGGTGACAAAACGGATGGCACTGTGATAGACTGCATCCAATTTGCTGAGTAAAGTGTTGTAGGCTATTTTGTAAATGACATCGCCGAAATCAAGGATTGGTAGGATAGTCAGTTTTACGAGGGTATGTTTGGCAGCATGCGGGAAGGAGGCTATTTTGTAAATGACATCGCCGAAATCAAGGAATGGTAGGATAGTCGGTTTTACGAGGGTATGTTTGGCAGCATGCGTGAAGGATGCTTTGTTGCGGAATAGGAAGCCGATTCTAGATTTAACTTTGGATTGGAGATGCTTAATGTGAGTCTGGAAGGAGAGCTTACAGTCTAGCCAGACACCAAGGTATTTATAGTTGTCCACATATTCTAAGTCAAAACCGTCCAGAGTAGTGATGCTAGTCAGGCGGGCGGGTGAGGGCAGCGATCGATTGAAGAGTATGCATTTCATTTTACTAGCATTTAAGAGCAGTTGGAAGCCACGGAAGGAGTGATGTATGGTGTTGAAGCTCGTTTGGAGGTTTGTTTAAACAGTGTCCAAAGAAGTGCCAGAAGTATACAGAATGGTGTCGTCTGCGTAGAGGTGGATCAAAGAATTACCCGCAGCAAGAGCGACATCATTGATATATACAGAGAAAATAGTCAGCCCAAGAATTTAACCCTGTGGCACCACCATAGAGACACCAAGGATGTTGAGTCTGCCGATAAGAATACGGTGATTGACAGAGTCGAAAGACTTGGCCTGGTCGATGAAGACAGCTGCACAGTACTGTCTTTTATCGATGACGGTTATGATACCGTTTAGGACCTTGAGCGTGGCTGAGGTCCAACAGTGACCAGCTCGGAAACCAGATTGTATAGCGGAGAATGTACGGTGGGATTCGAAATGGTCGGTGATCTGTTTGTTCACTTGGCTTTTGAAGACTTTGGAGAGGCAGGGTAGGATGGATATAGGTCATATATAATCAAGATGGCGCCGATAGATAGGGCAGCCGTGCTTCTAGCTCCTAAGCAACTTTGCAGTATTTTGTTTTTATGTGTTATTTCTTACATTATTAGCCGAGAAAATCTTTTGTGTTACATACAACCGGAAAGAACTTTTGGATATCAAAGCATCGGTAAATCCCCAGCATTACCAGCATTACGACCAGGAATACGACATTCCCAAATTGGATCCTTTGTTTGTACCCCCCAGAACAATTGAACTGATCCAAAACACTACCTGGCGGAGAAGAGGTAGTTCGACTCAGGAGGCATGCACACCACCCACCGCTTCCGAGTATATTACTCGCTAAAGTTCAGTCTCTGGATAATAAAGTTGACGAGCTCAGGGTGAGGATCTCCTTCCAGAGACACATCAGGGATTGTAACATACTCTGTTTCACGGAAACATGGCTCTCTTGGGATATACTGTCTGAGTACGTACAGCCAGTTGGGTTCTCAGTTCATCGCACAGAATGGAATAAAGATTTATTCGGGAGGAAGAAGGGCGGGGGTGTATGTTTCATGATTAACTACTCATAGTGTGATTGTGATAACATACAGAAACTCATGTCCTTTTGTAAACCCAACCTCGAATACCTCACAATCAAATGCTGACCGTATTACCTCCCAAGAGAATTCTCTTCCGTTATAGTCACAACCGTGTATATTCCCCCTCAAGCCGATACTACGACAGCCCTCAAAGAACTACACTGGACTCTATGCAAACTGAAAACCACATATCCTGAAGCAGCATTTATTGTTGCCGAGGATTTTAACTAGCTAAGCTAATCTGAGGAAAATGCTACCGAAGTTCTACCAACACATTGACTGTAGCACTCGCTCTGAGAAAACATTGGACCACTGCTACTCAACTTTTCGAAATGCTTACAAGGCCCTCCCCCGCCCTCACCTTCGGCAAATCTGATCATGACTCCATTTTTCTCCCCCCTTCCTATAGGCATAAACTCAAACAGGAAGGACCCGTGCTACGCACTATTCAATGCTGGTCTGACCAATCGGAATCCATGCTTCAAGATTGTTTTGATCACGCGGACTGGGATATGTTCCAGGTAGCCTCTGAGAATAATATAGGTGAATACATGGATACGGTGACTGAGTTTATCAGGAAATGTATAGGAGATGTTGTACCCACTGTGACTATTTAAACCTACCCAAACCAGAAACCGTGGCTAGATAGCAGCAATCGCACAAAACTGAACGCGCGAACAACCGCATTTAACCATGGCAAGGTGACTGGGAATATGGCAGAATGTAAACAATGTAGCTATTCTCTCCGTAAAGGCAATCAAAAAGGGAAAACCTGAGTACAGAGACAAAGTGGAGTCGGAATTCAATGGCTCAGACACGAGACATATGTGGTAGGGTCTACAGACAATCACGGATTACAAAAAGAAAACCAGCCCCGTCGCGGACCAGGATGTCTTGCTCCCAGACAGACTAAATCACTTTTTTGCTCGCTTTGAGGACAATACAGTGCCACTGACACGGCCCGCTACCAAAACCTGCGGGCTCTCCTTCACTGCAGCCGAGGTGAGAGAAAACATTTAAATGTGTTAACCCTCGCAAGGCTGCAGGCCCAGACGGCATTCCCAGCCGCGTCCTTAGAGCATGCGTAGGCCAGCTGGCTGGTGTGTTTACGGACATATTCAATCAATCCTTATCCCAGTCTGCTGTTCCCACATGCTTCAAGAGGGCCACCATTGTTCCTGTTCCCAAGAAAGCTAAGGTAACTGAGCTAAACGACTACCGCCCCGTAGCACTCACTTCCGTCATCATGAAGTGCTTTGAGAGACTAGTCAAGGACCATATCACCTTCACCCTACCTGACACCCTAGACCCACTCCAATTTGCTTACCGACCCAATAGGTCCACAGACGACGCAATCGCAACCACACTGCACACTGCCCTAACCCATCTGGACAAGAGGAATAGCTATGTGAGAATGCTGTTCATCGACTACAGCTCAGCATTTAACACCATAGTACCATCCAAACTCGTCATCAAGCTCGAGACCCTGGGTCTCGACCCCGCCCTGTGCAACTGGGTACTGGACTTCCTGACAGGCCGCCCCCAGATGGTGAGGGTAGGTAACAACATCTCCACCCCGCTGATCCTCAACACTGGGGCCCCACAAGGGTGCGTTCTGAGCCCTCTCCTGTACTCCCTGTTCACCCACGACTGCGTGGCCATGCACGCCTCCAACTCAGTCATCAAGTTTGCGGACGACACTACAGTGGTAGGCTTGATTACCAACAACGACGAGACGGCCTACAGGGAGGAGGTGAGGGCCCTCGGAGTGTGGTGTCAGGAAAATAACCTCACACTCAACGTCAACAAAACAAAGGAGATGATTGTGGACTTCAGGAAACAGCAGAGGGAGCACCCCCCTATCCACATCGACGGGACAGTAGTGGAGAGGGTAGTAAGTTTTAAGTTCCTCGGTGTACACATCACGGACAAACTGAATTGGTCCACCCACACAGACAGCGTTGTGAAGAAGGCGCAGCAGCGCCTCTTCAACCTCAGGAGGCTGAAGAAAATCGGCTTGTCACCAAAAGCACTCACAAACTTCTACAGATGCACAATCGAGAGCATCCTGTTGGGCTGTATCACCGCCTGGTACGGCAACTGCTCCGCCCACAACCGGAAGGCTCTCCAGAGGGTAGTGAGGTCTGCACAACGCATCACCGGGGGCGAACTACCTGCCCTCCAGGACACCTACACCACCCAATGTTACAGGAAGGCCATAAAGATCATCAAGGACAAGGACAACAACCACCCGAGCCACTGCCTGTTCACCCCGCTATCATCCAGAAGGCGAGGTCAGTACAGGTGCATCAAAGCAGGGACCGAGAGACTGAAAAACAGCTTCTATCTCAAGGCCATCAGACTGTTAAACAACCACCACTAACATTTAGTGGCCGCTGCCAACATACTGACTCAACTCCAGCCACTTTAATAATGGGAATTGATGGAAATGTATGTAAAAATGTATCACTAGCCACTTTAAACAATGCCACTTAATATAATGTTTACATACCCTACATTACTCATCTCATATGTATATGTATATACTGTACTCTATATCATCTACTGCATCTTGCCATCTTTATGTAATACATGTATCACTAGCCACTTTAAACTATGCCACTTTATGTTTATATACCCTACATTACTCATCTCACATGTATACACTGTACTCTATACCATCTACTGCATCTTGCCTATGCCGTTCTGTACCATCACTCATTCATATATCTTTATGTACATATTCTTTATCCCTTTACACTTGTGTGTATAAGGTAGTAGTTGTGGAATTGTTAGGTTAGATTACTTGTTGGTTATTACTGCATTGTCGGAACTAGAAGCACAAGCATTTCGCTACACTCGCATTAACATCCGCTAACCATGTGTATGTGACAAATAAAATTTGATTTGATTTGATTTGAGAAGGTGGAAAGTTTCATGTTCCTCAGCGCACACATCACTGACAAACTGAAATGGTCCACCCACACAGACAGTGTGGTGAAGAAGGTGCAACAGCGCCTCTTCAACCTCAGGAGGCGGAAGAAATTTGGCTTGGCACCTAAAACCCTCACAAAAGTTTTACAGATGCACAATTGAGAGCATCCTGTCGGGCTGTATCACCGCCTGGTCCCGCAACTACACTACCCGTAACCGCAGGGGTCTCCAGAGGGTAGTGCGGTCTGCCCAACCCATCACCGGGGGCAAACTACCTGTCCTCCAGGACACCTACAGCACCCGATGTCACAGGAAGGCCAAAAAAAGATAATCAAGGACAACAACCACCCGAGCCACTGCCTGTTCACCCCGCTATCATCCAGAAAGCGAGGTCAGTACATGTGCATCAAAGCTTGGAACAAGAGACTGAAAAACAGCTTCTATCTCTAGTCCATCAGACTGTTAAATAGCCCCTTAGAGGCTGCTGCCCTATATATATAGACTTGAAATCACTGGCCAATTTAAAAATGGAACACTTGTCACTTTAATACTGTTTACATATTTTGTATTACTCGCCTCATATGTATATACTGTATTCTATTCTATTCTACTGTATTTAGTCTATGCCGCTCCGAAATTGCTCATCCAAATATTTATATATTCTTAATTCCATTATTTTACTTAGATTTGTGTGTATTGTGTGTATTGTTGTAAAATTGTTTGATATTACTTGTTAGATATTACTGCACTGTTGGAGCTAGAAACACAAGCATTTCGCTAAACCCGCAATAACATCTGCTAAACATGTGTATGTGATCAATACACCAGGACAACAACTGCTCCCTCAATGTGATCAAGACAAAGCAGATGATTGTGGACTACAGGAAAAAGAGGACCGAGCACGCTCCCATTCTCATCGACGGGGCTGCAGTGGAGCAGGTGGAGAGCTTCAAGTTCCGTGGTGTCCACATCACTAACAAACTAACATGGTCCAAGCACACCAAGACAGTCGTGAAGAGGGCACAACAAAACATATTCCCTCCAAGGGGACTGAAAAGATTTGGCATGGGTTCTCAGATCCTCAAAAGGTTCTACAGCTGCACCATCGAGAGCATCCTAACTGGTTGCATCACTGCCTGGTATGACAACTGCTCGGTCTCCGAGCGCAAGGCACTTCAGAGGGTAGTGCGAACGGCCCAGTACATCACTGGGGCCAAGCTTCTTACCATCCAGGACCTCTATACCAGGCGGAGTCAGAGGAAGGCCCTAAGACTCCAGCCACACTAGTCATAGACTGTTTTCTCTGCTACCGCAAGGCAAGTGGTACTGGAATGCCAAGTCTAGGTCCAAGAGGCTTCTAAACAGCTTCTATCCCCAAGCCATAAGACTCCTGAGCACCTAATCAAATGGCAACCCAGACTATTTGCATTGCCCCCCACCCTCCCCCTCTTTTACACCGCTGCTACACGCTGCATAGTCACTTGAATAACTCTACCTTCATGTACATATTACCTCAACTAACCGGCTCTGTACAGGTACCCCCCACTGTATGTAGTTGTGCTATTGTTATTTTACTTACTTGTTACTTTTATTTCTTATTCTTATCCAGTTTTTTTTTTTACTGCATTGTTTGATTAGGGGCTCTTAAGTAAGCATTTCACTGTCAGGTCTACTACACCTGTTGTATTCGGTGCATGTGACTAATAAAATGTGTTTTGATTTGAATACAATTTGATTTGTTTTGTTTATAACATTATTCTTGGCGTACTGCCAATTGCTTGCGAGTGATAGTGTGGATTCCTCCTCAATCAGTCACTCGCATGAACTCAGCCAAGTTGGTTATTTGAAGATCAGCATTGTGCTAAACATGCGTTCATACACACAAAGAAATCACACTATGCCCATATTTCCATACTTGCATACATTGAAAAAGGAAAATAGTTCCCTGCTCCTGGTTGATGTGTTTGTGTCAAGATCGATCAGAAGTGGGTGAATGATTATGAAGAAGAATTGTGGAAAAAGTACCCACTTGTCCTACTTGAGTAAAACAAAAGATACCTTAATAGAAGTAAAAGCAAAAGTAACTCAGTAAAATACAACTTGAGTAAAAATCTAAGTGTTTGGTTTTAAATATACTTAAGTATGAAAAGTGATTGTAATTCCTAAAATATACTTAAGTATCAAAAGTAAAAGTAAAAGTGTGAATCATTTCAAATTCCTTACCAGACGGCACAATTTTGTTTTCATATGTATTTTTTTTTACGGATAGCCAGGGGCGCACTCCAACGCTCAGACATTATTTACATACAAAGCATTTGTGTTTAGTGAGTCCACCAGATCAGAGGCAGTAGAGATTACCAGGGATGTTCAATTGCTAAGTGCGTGAATTTGACCATTTTCCTTTGCTGCTAAGCCTAAAAAAATGTAAAAGTACTTTTGGGTGTGAGGGGAAAAGTATGGAGTAGAAAGTACATTGTTTTCTTTAGGAATGTAAGTACTTTACACCACTGATGAAGAATAGTGATGGAAGTTAGGCTGTTTTTACTGAGTCGGATCGTTTCGACTCGTTCAGTCAAAAGAACGAATCTTTCGACTAATTTCGTTCATTTGAGTCACCGGAAATGCCTGTATTAATCCTGATGTAGAGTCAATCAGAAAAATGAATCATGACTCTCGATTCAGTAAGATTTTTTTCAAAAATAGAGGTGGACTCAAGTGCTCTGAGCATGTGACATTTCAGGATTTTGTTGCGGCAGCAACACATATTATACATTTTTGCTAAACAAATTAAACTTCAACTGTGGATTTTAAAAAGTGTTCTAGGTCTGCTTCTTGACGGAATAACTTTTGTTTTCACTTTGTACCTACCTATGATGCAAACTTCAAAAATCGCTCAAGCTGATTTACCATGCCAGGGTAAGTTTTTGCTATGTGTATTAACCAACAGCCTACTGTAACAGAGAATAATTTGTATTTCTTGAGAGTACCTATCCCAAATGCCACTGAAAAAAATGAACTATCTTCTTTGCATAAATCGCTCTGTGACTCAGTTTTACAGTAGGCTAGGCTGTATGAGATTCTTATAATTTCTCATACAGTAGCATTCATGAATCCTGTGGTGTTTAGGATCAGCTACCAGTTGCGCACTGCTTTCAATTGAATGTTTGAAGTTCAATAATAACCAATAAATTGCACCAATGGCAATTGCTTACAGATCTATCCTATCGGATTATAAAATGCAGGATGATCACTCGTAAATTCATAACCGTTGTCAGATTGTCCATTCATAAATGTTCGCTTTCGGAGCGTTCAGAGCACACAATGGAAGCTCTGGCCGCGAAGTAGAGTTGATCCGAGCGCTCTGACCTCACAAGCTAACTGGCTAAAGATGGCTTGCTTGCTAGCTACTTTTAACACAAATGAGAGAGAACCTCACACTGACCATTTTACTCGCCCTAGCAAAGCTGGTAAGGCTGTTTTCATGTTATCTAGAGAGTTGGTGACTGTGCTGCTGGCAACAATTGAATTAGGCTACGTTTTTTGGCGACGTTTTTACTGACACCGGTCAACGGGGGTTGTGCGTTCGTAAATTCATCAGTTATTCTGCGCTCTGGCACACGCAGACGAAAGTGCACTGAACTCGGAGTAGATACCCAGAGTGAATTTACGAACGCACCCTAGATAAAAGCACGGGTCCAGCAATGGCTAGGCACTTCTCTCCCAGTCCGCAGAAGGAAAAGAGACACAGACGGTGAGGTACAACAGGAGGAGACCATAAGTCCTTTACTAACCATCAGCTAACCACCCTCACTAACCATCATTTGGGCTGCAAAGCTCACTGGGCAAAAGTGTTATAAATAAAAATGAGGGTTTTTTAACTAACTTTGACGACTAGATGGGTATTTGTTTATTTTCTAAGCTGACATATGGAGTTGTTTTAAGATGGTCATACTATGGATCATTAAGCTATTAGATTTAGAAATGTAGGACCCTTTTAGGTATAAAAAAATAATAAAAATACATATTTGATAAAATATTGAATTTGGTCTTTACTACTATAGCCCAGAGAAACGCATTGAATAACACTGAATAACATTGAATAACAATAATTCATAAATGGCAAAAAAAAGACAGTCAAAAAATTATTCATAAGAAACAAGGATTTTAAGTGCTTGTTCTATATCTAGAAGATATAAGAAAAGCTCAGGCACAGGTTTTCATCAAAGATCTCTCTGTCCTTTGCTCAGTTCATCTTTCCCTAGATCCTGACTAGTCTCCCTGTCCCTGCCGCTGAAAATCATCCCCACTGTAATGACCGACGCTGGAGATGTGAAGCAGGTACGAGGAGTCAAACATTTAATCAGGAACAGACAGGTAACAAAACAGGAACAGCGTAAGCACACGGATAAACAACAACAAACAACAATTAATGTTGAAGCAGGGGACAGAGCGGGGAACCAGACATATATAGGGAAGGTGAGGACAGAGGTGATTGAGTCCAGGTGAGTCCAATAATCACTGATGTGCGTGACGGGGGGAAGGCAGGTGTGTGTAATGATGATGGCAGGAGTGCGTAATGCTGGGGAGCCTGGCACCTTTGAGCGCCAGGGAGGGGGAGCAGGAGCAGGCGTGACACCCACAGCACGGTGCTGCCACCAGCACGCTTCACCGTATGGATGGTGCCAGGTTTCCTCCAGACATAATGCTTGGCATTCTGGCCAAAGAATTCAAACTTTGTTTCATCAGACCAGAGAATCATGTTTCTCATGTTCTGAGTGTCTTTAGGTGCCTTTTGGCAAAATCCAAGCGGGCTGTCATGTGCCTTTTACTGAGGAGTGGCTTCCGTCTGGCCACTCTACCACAAAGGTCTGATTGGTGGAGTGCTGCAGAGATGTTTGTCCTTCTGGAAAGTTCTCCGATCGCCACAGAGAAGCTCTGTCAGAGTGACCATCGGGTTCTTGGTCACCTCCCTGACCAATGCCCTTCTCCCCCGATTGCTCAGTTAAGTCGGGCGGCCAGCTGTAGGAAGAGTCTTGGTAGTTCCAAACTTCTTCCATTTTAGAATGATGTGTTCTTGGGGACCTTCAATGATGAAGACATTTTTTGGTACCCTTCCCCAAATCTGTGCCTTGACACAATTCTGTCTCGGAGCTCTCGGAGCTCTACGGTTTTTGCTCTGACATGCACTGTCAACTGTGGGACCTTATATAGAGAGGTGTGTGCCTTTCCAAATCATGTTCAATCAATTGGATTTACCACAGATTGCAGAAACATCTCAAGGATGATCAATGGAAACAGGATAAACCTGAGCTCAATTTCGAGTCTCATAGCAAAGGGTCTGAATACTTATGTAAATAAGATATTTCTGTTTTCTATTTTTAATAAAAAATGCAAACATTTCTAAAAACCTGTTTTCGCTTTGTCATTATGGGCTATATATATATTTTTTTTCTTTACATATTTAACCCATTTTTGGGTGGTAGGCACAAAACTACCTTCATACTTCCATAAAAAAATTCCCCCGGTACCGGTTAACTTCAGATGAGCCCGCTGACACTTGTGGGGGTCGTAGAGCCGTGTTCGGTAGAGTCTCCCCTATCCATAGAGTGGTCATAGTTTGTAGGCTAGACGTTTTCGTGAGAAGATTGATTTTCGGGATGTGTCATGGTCTGACAAACACTGTTGTAGCTCGGTCACCTTTCACCACAGATGCGGAAGTGCGACATCGGCAGATGCAGTGGATTGAGGAAGCCTATATAATGAGTCAAATAAGCACTAGGACCTTAATATAGGCAACAGACGTGAGTTGGTAGACACACTGGAGAGGTGGAAATTACTCCACTTCCACACTTGGATGTGGTCGCATCCGTGCGAGATACAAATTCTAGCTGGTCGCTTCACTCAACTTTCTAGTTTTGGGGGCAGCTAAAACCATCATTTGGTCAGTGGAGTCTTGATTCCTGCATTAAAGTGTTTGCCCTGCCCCTGTTTCTCCCTGTGCACTCCCGAGTATATGGAGAGAACATTTCACAATGCAATCACACAACAAAAACAGTAGGCTACAGTTGTCGTTTTGGTTTCAAAGTTTCCCTTTCGTCAGTGATTAGCCACAAGTGAATTAGCCTATGTGACAGCCTATTGGTACACAAAATATGTAAGTATATTAATCTCTGTTGAACAAAATAAATGTGCAATTCTGGAGCCCTATTTTGACAGCAACAAATTCATGCCAATCACTGGTTTGGGTATTGCACAACAAAATATCTGTATCGTGCATTCCTGCTTGGACATGTTAGATTAAACCATTTATTTATTGAATAAATCTTAAGTCTGTAGCCCTCCTATACTGTTTTTTAAATATATGGATAACATGGGTTGATGGTAGGCTGACACTGAATTGTATAGTCCTATTCCAGTCTCCTTTTCACCTAATTTAAGACCTGATTTACTTAATCAAAGTGATATCTCAATAGGTGGTCCAGGTCAGACGTCATGGCACAAGTGGGAGGATGGATGGGCCTTTCCTCTATTCTTCCTCAAGCAAGGGGGAGGCTGATGACATCACATTTGACCATCAGGCCAAATCCTTGAATGCTCTACTCCTTGAAGCTTGCAGTTGTGTCTAAAAAACACACATATTTCTTTACACTTTAGTGTATGTACTTAATAGTATTTATACTTGGGACATTGCTTTTCAACAGGAAAGTAACAAAAAAAAAATCAGGAGTATGTGCCATGATCCCAAGGGAAATAGGCCAATGGGAGTTTTTGAAATTCTCCTGAATTGAGAATATTGGTATATCCAACAAGCAGCAAATAATCTCCAGACCTGCATAGATGAAATCGAGAAATGGTACAACAAGTGGAGAACACAACTAAACCCCATTAAAAACCCAATTTGTACTCTCAATATGTTGAACTAACAACAAAATTAAAACGTGTATGGACAAAACCAAAAGACAGAAAAAACTGCAAAATTCCTGGGGGTGACATTCCAGCAAGATATGAAATATACAACATACATTCAAACCTTGAAACAGAGGGAAAAAAGAGAATTACCCCCCCCCCCAAAAAAAGCACTGTGTGGGAGGAGTACTGGAGCAGCGCCAACTAGGCTACAGTCCTGAAAGTGTACCAGATCTACATCAAATCAAATCCCATTTTATTTGTCACATGTGCTGAATACAACAGGTGTAGACCTTACAGTGAAATGCTTACTTACAAGCCATTAACCAACAATGCAGTTTTAAGAAAAAATTGAAATAAAAAATTGAAATATTACAAATAATTACAGAGCAACAATAAATTTACAGTAGCGAGGCTATATACAGGGGGTTCCGGTACAGAGTCAGTGTGCGGGGGAACCGGTTAGTCAAGGTAATATGTACATGTAGGTAGAGGTAAAGTGACTATGCATGGATAATAAACAGAGTAGCAGCAGTGTAGAAATGGGTGGTGGGGTGGGGACAATGCAAGTAGTCTGGGTAGCCATTTGATTAACTGTTCAAGAGTCTTATGGCTTGGGGGTAGAAACTGTTAAGAAGCCTTTTGACCTAGACTTGGCGCTTCTGTACCGCTTGCCGTGCAGTAGCAGAGAAAACAGTCTATGACTAGGGTGGCTGGAGTCCTTGGCAATTTTTTGGGCCTTCCTTTGACACCGCCTGGTATAGAGGTCCGGGATGGCAGGAAGCTTGGCCCCAGTGATGTACTGGGCCGTACGCACAACCCTCTGAAGTGCCTTGCGGTCGGAGGCCGAGCAATTGAAGTACCAGGCAGTGATGCAACAAGTCAGGATGCTCTCAATATAATTTTTTGAGGATCTGAGGACCCATGCCAAATCTTTTCAGTCTCCTGGGGGGGAATAGGCATTGTAGTACCCTCTTCACGACTGGCTTGGTGTGTTTGGACCATGATAGTTTGTTGGTGATGTGGACACCAAGGAACTTGAAGCTCTCAACCTGCTCCACTACAGCCTCGTCGATGAGAATGGGGGCGTGCTCAGTCCTCCTTTTTCTGTAGTCCACAATCATCTCCTTTATCTTGATCACATTGAGGGAGAGGTTGTTATCTTGGCACAACACTGCCAGGATTACCACAACACTGCCAGGGCTCTGACCTCCTCCCTATAGACTGTCTCATCGTTGTCGGTGATCAGGCCTACCACTGTTGTGTCGTCGGCAAACTTAATGATGGTGTTGGAGTCGTGCTTGGCCATGCAGTCATGTGTGAACAGGGAGCACAGGAGGGGACTGAGCACGCACCCCTGAGGGGCCCCTGTGTTGGGGATCAGCGTGGCAGATATGTATTTACCTACCTTTACCACCTGGGGGCGGGTTGTCAGGATTTCCAGGATCCAGTTGCAGAGTGAGGTGTTTAGTCCCAGGGTCCTTAGCTCAGTGATGAGCTTTGAGGGCACTATGGTGTTGAACGCTGAGCTGTAGTCAATGAATAGCATTCTCACGTAGGTGTTCCTTTTGTCCAGGTGGGAAAGGGCAGTGTGGAGTTTAATAGAGATTGCATCATCTGTGAATTTGTTGGGGTGGTATGCAAATTGGAGTGGGTCTAGGGTTTCTGGGATAATGGTGTTGATGTGAGCCATGACCAGCCTTCATGGCTACAGACATGAGTGCATTTAGGCAGGTTACCTTGGTGTTCTTGGGCAGAGGGACTATGGTGGTCTGCTTGAAACATGTTGGTATTACAGACTCGGTCAGGGACAGGTTGAAAATGTTAGTCAAGACACTTCTCAGTTGGTCAACCATTGCTCGGAGTACACATCCTGGTAATCCGTCTGGCCTTGCGGCCTTGTGAATGTTGACCTGTTTAACGCACATTGGCTTACTTACATCGACTATCGGCTCGTGTGTCTTCAGGTACTCCTCGCTTGGACTCAAAAACAAACTACCAGTCATACAGAACACAACAATAGGAGCAGCCTAGACTCTCCCAAGCTACCCGTCACCTACATCCATGATACACTATATATACACTATATATACAAAAGTACGTGGACACCCCTTCAAATTAGTTGATACTAAAATTTCAGCCACACCCGTTGTTGACAGGTATATAAAATCGAGCACACAGCCAAGCAATCTCCATAGACAAACATTGGCAATAGATTGGCCTTACTGAAGAGCTCAGTGACTTTCACCAAAACCGTCATAGGATGCCACCTTTCCAACTAGTTATTTAGTAATATTTCTGCCCTGCTAGAGCTGCCCCGGTCAACTGTAAGTGCTGTTATTGTGAAGTGGAAACGTCTAGGAGCAACAACGGCTCAGTCATGAAGTGGTAGACCACACAAGCTCACAGAACTGGACCACCGAGTTCTGAAGCGTGTAGCACATTAAAATTGTCTGTCCTCGGTTGCAACACTCACTCCAAACTGTCTCTGGAAGCAAAGTCAGCACAAGAACTGTTCGTCGGGAGCTTCATGAAATGGATTTCGGCTGGAGTGGTGTAAAGCTCACCGCCATTGAACTCTGGAGCAGTGGAAACTCGTTCTCTGGAGTGATGAATCACACTTCACCACCTGGCAGTCCGACGGACAAATCTGGGTTTGGTGGATGCCAGGAGAACGCTACCTGCCGCAATGCACAGGGACAACTGTACAGTTTGGTCTGGGGCTGTTTTTCATGGTTCGGGCTAGGCCACTTAGTTCCAGTGAAGGGAAATCTTAACACTACAGCATACAATGACGCTCTAGACGATTCTGTGCTTTCAACTGTAAGGTTCAGAACAAACAGAGTAAAACTCAGGACAACTAGTAAAGCTCCAACCAAGTTAACCCAATGGGTCAAACAGCTGAAAAGATAACGATATGTTTCCACCAGCACAAGTATTTATACCCTCAATTTTGGTGGAGACAACTCCTTGCACATCTTGATAGCCAATACATCTCTGTTGCTAGGCAGGAACTTAAGTGGTGTGTGTAATAAAACTGTATCTGACCTGACCTCAGCCCAAATTCCTCACTCCTCCCTAATCCACGGCTATTCAACTTTATCAGTGACCGCAACCGCAACCGCAAACCGCAAACCGCAAAAAGTGTTTGCAGTTTTCCTCACTCAGTAACTTTCCATATCCCTAGTGCTTTTTCACTCTCCTTTGATCCCGCAATATACATTCCTTGTACATGTAATCATTAACTTCTAGTATAGCAAGTATTTCAAGCTAGAATCAAACACAACTTTGTGGCAACAGTTTGGGGATGGCCCTTTCCTGTTTCAGCATGACAATGCCCCTGTGCACAAAGCGATGTCCATACACAAATGGTTCGTTGAGATCGCTGTGGAAGAACTTGACTGGCCTGCACAGAGCCCTGACCTCAACCCCATCGAACATCTTTGAAATGGATGAAATGGAACGCAGACCGTGAGCCAGGCCTTATCGCCAAACATCAGTGCCCGACCTCACTAATGTTCTTTTGGCTGAATGGAAGCAATGACCCGCAGCAATGTTCCAACATCTAAGGGAAAGCCTTCCCAGAACAGTGGAGGCTGTTATAGCAGGAACCAACTCCATATTCATGTCCATGATTTTGGAATGAGATGTTCGACAAGCGAGTGTCCAGATACTTTTAGACATGTAGTGTAGTTTCCAATGTTGCAAAAGTAGTGAATTTTAGGAGTCGAGGAGTCGATTCCTAACAGAATCAAAGCTTCACACCCAGAAATGGGACTCCACACCACTTATGCACGTTTGAAAATTCTGTTAGAATGCCCTATTTGTGTTTCGTCACACACACAACTGCAAGCTATTTTCTGTAATTAGCTCACCATTAACTTGTAAATAATGATATTGTTGTAAGTTTATTTTCCTGTAATAATAAATACAAAGCTGTTGTCAGCTATGATGTGGTCATTATTTGAACTGGCTAGCTAGCTAACAAGCTAGAAAATAACCAAAACATTGTTTAGACAGTTGCTTTTAGCTGCCTGGTTTGCTATTGACATAAACTTAATTTATTTTTAAAAGGATGGGTTTATTGGTGTTAAAATACAGCAGTTATGCTATTTTGGACCACCAGGCTGCTGATGTCATGCAGCTGGTCCTTTTTGTGTTTATTTTCATAACGACAACGATAAGTATGATGACGGATGACAATAGAATGTTTATGATGTCACTGCATGTCGACAGACATGTCGATAGACAAACTGAAAACCTGCCTTAAGCTGTATGGCAGGGCAGTAACTTTTGCAACCAAATAGTTTTACTGTGCATGGTCGCGCACAGACTTTTATGGTCACATAAGTTGCCAACGGTGGATTCAAAATATATTAGGCCTATTCCTCATTATGTCATTTATATGCTCATTTGAGTCATGTCTTTATCCAGTGTCCAATGTGTCATGTCTCCATTCCATACCTCTAAATAGGCTACGGGACTCCCGAGTGGTGCAGTGGTCTAAGGCACTGCATCTCAGTGCAAGAGGCGTCACTACAGTCCCTGGTTTGAATCCAGGCTGTATCACATCCGGCCGTGATTGGGAGTCCCATAGGGCGGCGCACAATTGGCCCAGCGTCGTCCGGGTTTTTTCATTGTAAATAAGAATTTTCTTTTTAATTGACTTGCCTAGTTAAATAATATATATAAAATATATATATATTATAGCCTTATTATTAGAAAAGTATTACACATAGTGAAGAATGTTATTCATATAAAACAAATGTCATTTCTCAAGAACATTCAAATTTCCATGGCAGCCTTGTTCTCCTTTGAAATGTGATTTATTTTTTCAAGTAGATAACATAGATAACAATGTAAATGTTGTACCTTTTATAATCAGTGATAAATGATGTATGACATCTCTTTCATAAATGTCAGCAATATTCTCTTCATAAGCATTGTTCACTTAAACAGTTACTCTTTCTCTCTCTCAACAGTGAGGAGCCTAGCCAAGAAAAAGGAAGCAGATGCTGAAGACCTGACTCATTTCTTCTGCTGTGTTCCAGTACACACAAGAAAGATGCTGCATAATAAGTCACCAGGAAGATAGAAGATAGGACGTTTTACCCTTCTTCCAAAAGTGGGGAGCCTACTGGCTAAGGAGGAGGCATATAGCTGGAGTCTTGACTCATCTCTACTACTGCTACTACTACACACAGGGGATATACTGTGTCACAAAGAAGGCTGCAGATGACATGGACAAGAGGCTGAACCCCAAAACAATGGAGGATTTTAAACTAATTCTACTAATTTAAGCTTCTTTCCCACTGATCTGAAGCTCCTGTGACAGAGTGGACCCATGCCATGTTGAGGAGACAGAGGACTGACTCTCTTCTAAACGTTTTGCTGTGGTTTCTCTTCTTCATTGGCATGACAATGACACAGGCTTATGGACAATCCATTAGCACTCCAGAAATTCACCAAATTGTGCAAACATTTATTAAGGAGGAAGTTCACAAGATGGTATCAAGATGTTTTCAGTATTTAAAAAAATCATATTACCTCATGAAATATACACTGTGTGTACGAAATATTAGGAACACCTTCCTAATCTTGACTGGGGCCATTTTTTGCTCTCAGAGCAGCCTCAATTTGTCTGTGCATGGACTCTACAAGGTGTCGAAAGCGTTTCACAAGGATGCTGGCCCATGTTGACTCCAATGCTTCCCACAGTTGTGTCAAGTTGGCTGGATGTCCTTTGGGGCGTGGACCATTCTTGATACACACGGGAAACTGTTGAGCGTGAAAAACCCGACAGCGTTGCAAGTTGACATACTCAAATCGGTGCGGCTGGAGCCTACTACCATGATTGAAGTGTATTTAACAAGTGATATTAATAAGAGATCATAGCTTTCACCTGGATTCACAGAGTCAGTCTATGTCATGGAAAGAGCAAGTGTTCCTAATGTTATGTACACTCAGTGTGTGATGGAATACATTGAAGTCACTGTACAATCAACATCCATCTGTTACAGCACTAATTTTCAATACTTTTTGACTGTTTGTTTTTATGTTTACATTATCTGTGTTGAAGCCTGTTATTTTCTGTTATACCAGGAATCATTTGATTGCAGACTGTACACCCCAACTTTAGCTGATTATAAGGTATGTGGTTTCTTTTTATGTGTTATTTCTGCATACCTAATACAGTCGCTAGTGAAAGCCTACACACCCCTTGCACAGTCTTCACATTTTGCTGTCTTAAAATTTTATCTAAAAAGGGATTCAACTGGATTTTTTCCTACAGATTTACACAACCTACTCCACATTTTCAAAGTGTAAGAAAAAAGTATAGAACATTTCCCAAATGAATTAATCATAAAAAAAAAGAAAATGTATTGATTGCGTATGTCTTCACATCCCAGAGTTAATAATTGGTGGAAGCACCATTGGCAGCCATTACAGCATTGAATAGTTTAGAATAAAATTCAACTAACCATGCACAACTCTTAGGGCAACATATATCCATTGTTTTTGTCCAAATTACTCAAGATAATATAAGTACATTTGGTTGGGAATTGTTGACGGACAGCTGTACTCAAACCTTTTCTCAGATTTTCAAGAAAATTTAAGCCAGGTCTGAGACTAAACCAGTCATAAACACTGGTTTAAAGCCATTCTGGTGTGTCTTTGGAATAAACAATCATACCCATACCACGATGCTGCCATCATAATACTTGAAAATACAGAGGATCAACAATATTGCATTCACTTAACATTACAGGCCTGTATGACAAACTGAAAAGAAGGAAGCCTGTGTTAAAACTTCTTATGGCTGCAATCCCGGTAACGGGATGATATGACAACAGCCAGTGAAAGTGCAGGGCGCCAAATTCAAAACAACAGAAATCTCATAATTACAATTCCTCAGACATACATGGTTCTTATACCATTTTAAAGGTCATCTTGTTGTTAATCCCACCAAAGTGTCCGATTTCAAATATGCTTTTCAGCGAAAGCACTACAAACGATTATGTTAGGTCAAAATCATCCATTCTGTTTGCAACAAGGTCGTTAGGTAATACTGCAAGACAACTGTCATGGAAATTCCGTACTGAGAGAGACTTGGTCATTTCTTCAAATAATCATCTTTATTTAATATCGATACATTATTGCAGTATTGAGGCCGTCAATCCAACAGTCTTGACTGTCAGACTGAGTGCTTAACTTTTACAGAAATGCAAAGTTGTGTATATAGTAGACCTAAAAATGCATTCATGGCTCCACCCTTCCCATGCAGATTAAGGGCCATCAGACTAAGGGCCACTCTGGGTTCATCTCCTGGTCATCTGCCTCTGGTGTTATTATTAACCTCACCTTGTCTTAGTTTCCCAGATGCCAGGATAATTAGGAATACTGAGGCCTTTGTTCTGCTCCTCCAGGATATCTCTATCTCGGCTAAACATACACCATATCTTGTCTATGGAATGCAGGCTTAATCAGACCGGAGACATATGTCTCACACGCACCACTAATCCTAGAATGAAATGTGTCTGTTTGTTTTTTTATCACAGAGACATCAATCAATTGTCAGCTTCAAGCTATCTCTAGTAAAACCCATGTACTCGACACCCAGACTAGCTGCAGGATGCTAGAGTAGACACCATAAAACTCAGCCTTAGCAGGCCAGTCTTTACTCTTAGTTAAATATATAATCGTTAACTATTAATTTCAAACAAAATCAGGTAATTATTAAATTTTTCTATCCCACAACACAGAAAATAACTTTTTGGCCTGAGTTAAAAATTATAGTTTTGGGTCAACTCCAATACAACACAACAAAGAGTGAACCCTATGTATTGTAAAGTATTGTGGTGGCAGCATCATGTTATTGGTATGCTTATCACCTGCAAGGACTGGGGAGTTTGTCAGGATCAAAATAAATATGAAAGAAGCAAAGCCCAGGTAAAAAGTTAAAGGA
Organism: Salvelinus fontinalis; assembly: GCF_029448725.1. NCBI lineage: Eukaryota > Metazoa > Chordata > Actinopteri > Salmoniformes > Salmonidae > Salvelinus > Salvelinus fontinalis. The sequence continues at coordinate 40,492,782 of NC_074697.1, read as the reverse complement.
AAGCCCACCTCAGACGTCTGAATACCTAACCCTGGGATAGTTTAATTTTGCAGTGGGTCAATTACTCAAATTGTCGGCATCAAGTAATTGTCTCTGGCCCCCTTAGGGGGAGTGATGAGCTCTACAGCAGAGTCGTACAACTCAATTGCTGGTTGAAAACTGTTTTCTGCCCCTCCCGAAAGATAGAATTTCTAGATAATTGGCCCTCTTCCTTGTCTGCTGAGGAGTGACGGACTCCATCCTAGCTGGAGGGGTGCAGAAGATGAATGTACAAGTAGAGATACTGGGGTGCAAAGGAGCAAGATAAATAAATACAATATGAGGATGAGGTAGTTGGATGGGCTATTTATAGATGGGCTATGTACAGGTGCAGTGATCTGCTCTGACAGCTGGTGCATAACCTCTCTAGTGTATGTGGGACGATAGCGTCTCACCTCGTCAACAGCCAGTGAAACTGCAGGGCGCCAAATTCAAAACAACAGAAATCCCATAATTAAAGTTCCTCAAACATACATGTATTTTACACTTTTTTCAAGATACTCTTGTTGTAAATCCAGCCACAGTGTCCGATTTCAAAAAGGCTTTACGACGAAAGCAAACCAAACGATTATGTTAGGTCAGAGCCAAGTCACAGAAAAACACAGGCATTTTTCCAGCTAAAGAGAGGAGTCACAAAAAGCAGAAATATAGATGAAATGAATCACTAACCTTTGATGATCTTCATCAGATGACACTCATAGGACTTCATGTTACACAATACATGTATGTTTTGTTTGGTAAAGTTCATATTTATATCCAAAAATCTGAGTTTACATTGGCGCGTTATGTTCAATAGTTCCAAAACATCCGGTGATTTTGCAGAGAGCCACATCAATTTACAGAAATACTCATAATAAACATTGATAAAAGATACAAGTGTTATTCACAGATTTAAAGATATACTTCTCCTTAATGCAACCGCTGTTGCATTAAGAGATATCCGCCATGTTGGAGTCAACAGACGTCAGAAATAGCATTATAAATATTCACTTACCTTTGATGATCTTCATCAGAATGCACTCCCAGGAATCTCAGTTCCACAATAAATGTTTGTTTTGTTCGATAATGTCCATCATTTATGTCCAAATTCCTCCTTGTTGTTCGCGTGTTCAGTACACAATCTAAATTCACGATGCATGTGCAAGTCCAGCGGAAAGTGTGGACGAAAAGTCGAAAAAGTTATATTACAGTCTGTAGAAACATGTCAAACGAAGTATAGAATAAATCTTTAGGATGTTTTTAACATAAATCTTCAATAATGTTCCAACCGGAGAATTCCTTTGTCTTCAGAAATGCAATGGAACTCAAGCTAACTCTCACATGAACGCAGATGGTCAGCTCGTGGCACTCTGGTAGAGACCTTACTCAATCCCCTCTCATTCTCCCCCACTTCACAGTAGAAGCATCAAACAAGGTTCTAAAGACTGTTGACATCTAGTGGAAGGCAGTGCATCTTAGGCAGTGCAACATGACCCCATTTCCACTGTATCTTGGATAAGCAGAGTTGAAAAACTAAAAACCTCAGATTTCCCACTTCCTGGTTGGATTTTTTCTCAGGTTTTTGCCTGACATATGAGTTCTGACATCATTCAAACAGTTTTAGAAACTTCAGAGTGTTGTCTATCCAAATCTACTAATAATATGCATATCCTAGCATCTGGGCCTGAGTAGCAGGCAGTTTACTCTGGGCACGCTTTTCATCCGGATGTGAAAAAACTGCCCCCTACCCCAAAGAAGTTAAAGCTAGTGAGGGAGATATGAGTTTCCAGCTTCAGTGATTTTTGCAGTTAATTCCAGTCATTGTCAGCAGAGAACTGGAAGGAAAGGCGACCAAAGGAAGAATTGGCTTTGGGGGTGACCAGTGAGATATACCTGCTGGAGCGCGTGCTACGGGTGAGGGCTGCTATGTGACCAGTGAGCTGAGATAAGGCGGGGCTTTACCTATCAGACACTTGTAGATGACCTGGAGCCAGTGGGTTTGGCGACGAGTATGAAGCGAGGGCCAGCTAACGAGAGCGTACAGGTCGCAGTGGTGGGTGGTATATGGGGCTTTGGTGACAAAACGGATGGCACTGTGATAGACTGCATCCAATTTGTTGAGTAGAGTGTTGGGGGCTATTTTGTAAATGACATTGCCGAAGTCGAGGATCGATAGGATGGTCAGTTTTACGAGGGTATGTTTGGTAGCATGAGTGAAGGATCCTTTGTTGCGAAGAAGGAAGCCGATTTTAGATTTAATTTTGGATTGGAGATGTTTAATGTGAGTCTGGAAGGAGAGTTTACAGTCTAACCAGACACTTAGGTATTTGTAGAGTAGTGATGCTGGACGGGCGGGCAGGTGCGGGCAGCGATCGGTTGAAGAGCATGCATTTAGGTTTACTTGCATTTAAGAGCATATTTTCGCTTTTGGCTAAAAAGGTGTACCCATTTGAAACTGCCTATTTCTCAGCCCCCGAAACTAGAATATGCATATAATAGTCAGATCAGGATAGAAAACACTCTGAAGTTTCCAAACCTGTAAAAACTTTGTCTGTCTTTAAACAGAACTGATATTGCAGGCTAAAACCTGAGGAAAATCCAATCAGGAAGTGCCCCTGTTCTTGAGACCTCTCTGTTCCTATGCATCCCTATTGCCCATATAAAGGGATATCAACCAGACTCCTTTTTCTATGGCTTCCCTAAGGTGTCAACAGCCTTTAGACATAGTTTCAGGATTTTATTTAAAAGAATGAGCGTGAACGACCACATTGCATAAGTGGGTAGGTGGGGGCTCTCAGAGTGACATGTGCACAAAATAGAAAGGCAGCCATTGTTACTATCGGTCCTAGTGAAAAGCCAACTGTCCCGGTTGATATATTATCGAATAGATATTTGAAAAACACCCTAAGGATGGATTATAAAAAACGTTTGACATGTTTCTGTGGACATTATGGATATCATTTGGAATTTTTGTCGGCGTTGTCGCAACCGCTCTTTCCGGTGGATTCCTGGGCATAACGCATCAAACTAACGGAGGTATTTGGATGTAAAAAATATCTTTATGGAACAAAGGAACATTTGCTGTCTAACTGGGAGTCTCGTGAGTGAAAACATCCTAAGATCATCAAAGGTAAACGATTAATTTGATTGCTTTTCTGATTTTCGTGACCAAGTTACCTGATGCTAGGTGTACTTATTGTTTTGTCGAGCGATCGTTAAACTTACACAAACGCTTGTATTGCTTTCGCTGTAAAGCATAATTTCAAAATCCGAGACGACAGATGGATTAACTTCTTGAGAATACAGGGGGTGCTGTTTTAGCATTAGCATAATTTCCTCTACAGATTAAACTGCCTCTTATTCAATTATTGCTCTTACTATATGCATATAATTAATACCATTGGATAGAAAACAATCTATAGTTTCTAAAACCGTTTCAATTTTGTCTCTAAGTGAAACAGAAGTCATTTGACAGCACTTTCCCTGACCAAGAAGAAGAATGCAAGATGTGTATGCTCGCTTCAACGCTCTGCCTATATATGGTCACGCCACCTATGACCCGAAACACACTTCATTCGTCTTCCTCTGGGTGTCAAGAGGACGTCAGAGGAGAAATTTGTCGTTTATCTTGTACTGACGTGAAATAAGACCTATTTCTTTGGCGTGACCGACAACTTCCGGTTCTCTGAATCGCGCGATTTGTAGGTGTGATTGTCTTCTGTTTTGCTGCCGTTACGGATGAAAACTATCTCCGTCTCGAAGTTTGTTTGATACATGTGACCATATCATCTTAATGTATGTTTTTTCAATATAGTTTAATCAGATTATTAGAATTTTTTTGGGAGTTTTGCCTTGTTCCGTTCTGTGACTTTTTTTACTTTGGCCAGTCGACCAGTACATATGCTAAATGAAGAGGGAAAGTTGCCATTATGAATGGATTGAACGACTCATCAGGACTAAGGACACCTTGATCAACATTCTGATGAAAGATCAGCAATAGTAAGACCCAATTTACGATGTTATTTCATATATCTGTCGTGCATGTGAACTGGTCGGGGGCGCCCAGCTGGTTCTGGCTGGCGTGGCTATGCTAATTTAGCGCTACATTTTGTTTTCGCTATAAAACATTTAATAAATCAGAAATATTGTTTGGATTCACCAGATGTTGGGCTTTCAATATCTGTACGCTGTGTATTTTTTCTGAAATGTTTTAAGACAAGTAATTAGTTATATGACGTTGGTCTCTGTAATTGTTCTGGCTGCGTCGGCACTATTTCAGATTGCAGCTGCAATGTAGAACTGTGATTTATACCTGAAAAATTCACATTTTTCCAAAAAAAACTATGCTATACCATAAATATGTTATCAGACTGTCATCTTATGAAGTTGTTTCTTGGTTAGTGGCTATATATATTTTTATTTAGTCGAATTAGTGATAGGTACTGACGCAGGAAAAAACTGTTGGAGTAAAAAAATTGTGTCTTTTGCTAACGTGTTTAGCTAATAGATTTACATATTGTGTCTTCCCTGTAAAACATTATAAAAATCTGAAATGGTGGCTTTATTCACAGGATCTGTATCTTTCATTAGGTGTCTTGGACTTGTGATTTAATGATATTTAGATGCTACTATTTAATTGTGACGCTATGCTAGCGATGCTAATCAGTGTGGGGGGGGGGTGGGGGGTGCTCCCGGACCCGGGGTAGGTGCTCGGTAGAGGTTAACAAAAGGCTAAACTGTGTTTTGCAATATTGTACTTGTGATTTCATGAAATTATATTTTATTATATACCTGTGGCGCTAGGCTAGGCTATGCTAGTCAGCGTTTCTGATGACAATTATCCGGATCCGGGATGGGTGGTTCAGAAAGGTCAATAACACTGCCCAAAGAAGGGCCAGAGGTATACAGAATGGTGTCATCTGCGTAGAGGTGGATCAGAGAATCAACAGCAGCGAGAGCAACATCATTAATGTATACAGAGAAGAGAGTCGGCCCGAGAATTGAACCATGTGGCACCCCCATAGAGACTGCCGGAGGTCCGGATAACAGGCCCTCCGATTTGACACACTGAACTTTATCAGAAAAGTAGTTGGTGAACCAGGCGAAGCAATCGTTTGAGTAACCAAGGCTGTTGAGTCTGCCGACAAGAATGTGGTAATTGACAGAGTCGAAAGCCTTGGCCAGGTCGATGAATACGGCTGCACAGTAATGTCTCTTATCGATGGCGGTTATGATATCGTTTAGGACCTTGAGCGTGGCTGAGGTGCACCCATGACTAGCTCTGAAACCAGATTGCATAGGTACGGCGGGATTCAAAATGGTCGGTAATCTGTTTGTTAACTTGGCTTTCGAAGACCTTAGAAAGGCAGGGTAGGATAGATATAGGTCTGTAGCAGTTTGGGTCTAGAGTGTCACCCCCTTTGAAGAGGGGGATGACCGCGGCAGCTTTCCAATCTTTGGGAATCTCAGATGATACGAAAGAGAGGTTGAACAGGCTAGTAATAGGGGTTGCAACAATTTCGGCAGATAATTTTAGAAAGAGAGGGTCCAGATTGTCTAGCCTGGCTGATTTGTAGGGGTCCAGATTTTGCAGTTCTTTCAGAACATCAGTTATCTGGATTTGGGTGAAGGAGAAATGGGGGAGGCATGGACGAGTTGCTGTGGGGGGTGCAGGGCTGTTGATCGGGGTAGGGGTAGCCAGGTGGAAAGCATGGCCAGCCGTAGAAAATTGCTTATTGAAATTCTCAATTATAGTGGATTTTTCGGTGGTGACAGTGTTTCCTAGCCTCAGTGCAGTAGGCAGCTGGGAGGAGGTCCTCTTACTCTCCATGGACTTTAGTGTCCCAAAACCTTTTTGAGTTTGTGCTACAGGGTGCAAATTTCTGCTTGAAAAAGCTAGCTTTTAGCTTCCTAACTGCCTGTGTATATTGGTTCCTAACGTCCCTGAAAAGTTGCATATCACAGGGGCTAATCGATGCTAATGCAAAACGCCACAGGGTTTTTTTGTGCTGGTCAAGGGCAGTCAGGTCTGGAGAGAACCAAGAGAACCAATCTGTTCCTGGTTCTACATTTTTTGAATGGGGCAAGCTTATTTAAGATGGTGAGGAAGGCACTTTTAAAGAATAACCAGGCATCCTCTACTGACGGGATGAGGTCAATATCCTTCCAGGATACCCGGGCCAGGTCGATTAGCTCGCTGAAGTGTTTTAGGGAGCGTTTGACAGTGATGAGGGGTTGTCGTTTGACCGCAGACCCATTACGGATTCAGGCAATGAGGCAGTGATCGCTGAGATCTTGGTTGAAAACAGCAGAGTTGTATTTGGAGGGCAAGTTGGTTAGGATGATATCTATAAGGGTGCCTGTGTTTACGGATTTGGGATTGTACCTGGTGGGTTCATTGATAATTTGTTTGAGATTGAGGGCATCAAGCTTAGATTGTAGGATGGCCGGGGTGTTAAGCATGTCCCAGTTTAGGTCACCTAGCAGCACAAGCTCTGAAGATAAGGGGGCAATCAATTCACATATGGTGTCCAGGGCACAACTGGGGGCAGAGGGTGGTCTATAGCAAGCGGCAACGGTGAGAGACTTGTTTCTGGAAAGGTGGATTTTTCAAAGTAGAAGCTCGAATTGTTTGGGTATAGACCTGGATAGTAAGACAGAACTCTGCAGGTTATCTCTGCAGTAGATTGCAACACCGCAATCTATCTTGTCAGAAAATCTTTATGTTAGATCCCTCACTTCCAAGGCAGTCTTAGTCAATGAACTAATCACTGACCATAATCTTGATGTGATTGGCCTGACTAAAACATGGCTCAAGCCTGATTAATTTGCTGTGTTAAATGAGGCCTCTCTTGGTTACACTAGTGACCATATCCACCGCGCATCCCGCAAAGGCAGAGGTGTTGCTAACATTTACGACAGCAAATTTCATTAATAAAAAAAGACTGCGTTTTCATCTTTTGAGCGTCTATGCACCCTACTCAATCATTTTTTAATAGATACTGTTTACAGGCCTCATTGGCCTTATACAGTGTTCCTCACTGAGTTCCCTGAATTCCTATCGGACCTTGTAGGTAGATAATATTCACATTTTTGATGACTTTAATATTCACATGGAAAAGTCCACAGACCCACTTCAAAAGGCTTTCAGAGCCATCATCGACTTAGTGGGTTTCCGGACCTACTCATTGCCACAGTCATACCCTGGATCTTTTTGTCCCGTGAAATAAATATTTTAGATATTCATGTTTTTCCTCATAATCCTGGACTATCAGACCACCATCTTATTACGTTTGCAATCGCAGCAAATAATCTGCTCAAACCCCAACTAAGTATCATCAAAAGCTGTGCTATAAATTCCTGGACAACTCAAAGATTCCTAGATGCCCTTCCAGACTCCCTCCACCTACCCAAGGACATCGGAGTACAACAATTGGTTAACCACCTAACTGAGGATCTAAATCTAATCTTGCGTGATACCTGAAATGCAGTCGCACCCCTAAAAACAAAAAACATTTATCACAAGAAATGTTCTCCCTGGTATACAGAAAATATCCGCGCCATGAAGCAAGCTTCCAGAAAATTGGAACGGAAATGGCGCTCCACCAAACTGGAAGTCTTCCGATTAGCTTGGAAAAACAGTACCGTGGAATATCGAAGAGCCCTCACTTGTGCTTGATCATCCTATTTTTCCCACCTAATTGAGGAGAATAAGAACAATCCCACATTTATTTTTGATACTGTCGCAAAGCTAACTAAAAAGCAGCATTCCCAAAGAGAGGATGGCTTTCACTTCAGCAGTGATGAATTAATGAATTTCTTCGAAGAAAAGATCATGATCATTAGAAAGCAAATTAAGGACTCCTTTTTCAATCTGCGTATTTCTCCAAAACTCACTAAAAGTGGCAGTCATAAAACCTCTCTTGAAAAAGCCAAACCTTGACCCGGAAAATGTAAAAAACCATCGGCCTATATCGAATCTCCTATTCCTCTCAAACATTTTAGAAAAAACTGTTGCGTAGCAACTCACCTTCCTGAAGACAAATAATGTATACAAGAAGCTTCAGTCTGGTTTTAGACCCCATCATAGCACTGAGACTGCACTCGTGAAGGTGATAAATTACCTTTTTAATGGCGTCAGACCAAGGCTCTGCATCTGTCCTCGTGCTCCTGGACCTTAGTGCTTCTTTTGACACCATCGATCACAGCATTCTTTTGGATAGATTGGAAACCCTAATTGGACTACACGGACAAGTTCTTGCCTGGTTTAGATCTTATCTGTCGGAAAGATATCAGTTTGTCTCTGTAGATGGTTTGTCCTCTGACAAATCAATTGCATGTTTCGACATACCTCAAGATTCCGTTTTAGGACCACTATTATATTGTTTTCACAATATATTCTACCTCTTGGTGATGTCACTTGGAAACACAATGTCAACTTTCACTGTTATGTGGACGACACACAGCTGTACATTTAGCTGAAACATGGTGAAGCTCCAAAATTGCCTACCCTGGAAGCCTATGTTTCAGATATAAAGAAGTGGATGGCGGCAAATGTTTTACTTTTAAACTCGGGACAAAACAGCGATGCTAGTTCTAGGTCCCAAGAAACAAAGAAATCTGCTGTTGGATCTGAAAATTAATCTTGATGGTTGTAGAGTCGTCTCAAATAAAACTGTGAAGGACCTCAGCGTTACTCTGGACCCTGATCTCTCTTTTGACAAACATATCAAGAATATTTCAAGGACAGATTTTTTCCATAACATTGCAAAAATCAGAAACTTTTTCCAAAAACGATGCAGAAAAGCTAATCCATGCTTTTGTCACTTCAAGATTAGACTAGGCAATGCTCTACTCTCCGGCTACCTGGATAAGGCACTAAATAAACTTCAGTTAGTGCTAAACATGGCTGCTAGAATCTTGACTAGAACCCCAAAAATTGGATCGTATTACTCCAGTGCTAGCCTGGCTTCATGTTAACCTGTTTGGGGTGCAAGCCCGAAATCGGAACGAAAATGACAACAGCTGCAGGGCGCGAAATTCAAAATCTATTTTTTTTAAATATTTAACTTTCACACATTAACAAGTCCAATACAGCATTTGAAAGATAAACATCTTGTCAATCCAGCCAACATGTCCGATTTTTTAAATGTTTTACAGAGAAAACACCACATATATTTATGTTAGCTCACCACCAAATACAAAAGTGGACAGACACGTATGAATATGATTATGATGTATGAATTATGATTCAAGTAGCATGCACAAGCCAACCGAAATAAACTAAAACCAACCTAAAGAACCTAGAAAAAACTACCTCAGATGACAGTCATATAACATGTTACACAATAAATCTATGTTTTGTTCATAAAAAGTGCATATTTTAGCTATAAATCAGTTTTACATTGATGCTACCATAAATGCTACCACATAGCTACAGCCTGAATCCAGACGGGAGTAGCCAGAGAAAATACATACACCAACGTCGACTACTAATTACACCTCATAAAACATTTCAGAAAAACATATGGTGGATAGCTAATGAAAGACAGATATCGTGTGAATAAAGCCAATATTTCCGATTTTTGAAGTGTTTTACAGCGAAAACACAATATATCGTTATATTAGCTAACAACATAAGCTAGCATAAGGCAGCACTAGCATAAGTCAAGCGCTAGCCTAGCACAGTTAGCAGAGTTAGCATAGCACAGTTCGACAGATATATGAAAAAGCATCCCAAATTGGGTCCTTATCTTTGTTGATATTCCATCAGAATGTTGTAACGGGGTCCAATGTCCAGTAGAGTCTTTAGTTGGGTTCCAGAACGAACTATTTCCCTCTTTGGTTAGCAAGCACAATAGCATTGCGGCGCTAACCTCTCCTTCTTCAAAAAATTCTTCCAAAACATCACGTCTAAAGTCCAGAATAAATTGCAATAATATAATTAAAGTATATTGAAAAAACATACTTTAGGATGATTTTGTGACATGTATCAAATAATATCGAAGTCAGAGATCATATTCACCGTTATCGACCTTCTTCCAGAAGCCGAGACCAAATTATGCTTCGCGCCCGGAATTTTTTTTTAACTGCGCAGGTCTTACAAGAAGGTGTGTTATTCAGTCCATGGACGAGATATTCGACTGCTTTCAATTCTCACTTCCGCATTACAGCCTGATGAAGGCGTGTGACGTGTTTCTACGGTCCTAAGTCTAATGACCTTTTATAGACAAGGTCTTAAAGAGACACATCGCATTTTGGAAATCTCAATTCGACTGGGAAAATGGCTGTAAAAATATTTCTGTTCGACTTAGAGAAACAATTCAAACCTTTTTAGAAACTATAGACTGTTATCTATCCAACAGTAGTAAATATATGCATATTGTAAAATAAAAAGTTTCTTAGGAGGCCGTTTGAAAATGTGCACATATTTTCCAGTTTTTTCAATATTCAGCTTGCAGCCCAAACAGGTTTTAAGGCTAGGGCTAATTTCAAGGTTTTACTGCTAACCTACAAATAATTACATTGGCTTGCTCCTACCTATCCCTCAGATTTGGTCCTGTCGTGCATACAGTTGAAGTCGTAAGTTTACATACACCTTAGCCAAATAATTTAAACTCAGTTTTTCACATTTCCTGACAATTAATCCTAGTAAAAATTCTGCAGACTTGGTCTTGAGCTTTAAGTCTTTACTGAAGACTCATCTCTTCATTAGGTCCTACGATTGAGTGTATTCTGGCCCAGGGGTGCGAATGTGAACGGCAAGGCACTGGAGCCACGCTCCTCTCCCCTTGCCGTCTCTGCCTGGCCAACTCCCATCTCTCCACTGGGATTCTCTGCCTCTGACCCAATTGCGGGGGCTGAGTCACTGGCTTACTAGTGCTTTTCCATGCCATACCTCTGAGGGGTGCGTGACTTGAGTGGGTTGAGTCACAGACGTGATCTTCCTGTCCGGTTTTATGTCTCCTCGGGCGGTGGAGGAGTTCATGGGCTGTACTCAGCCTTGTCTCAGGGTAGTAAATTGGTGGTCTATTGATGTCCCTCTAGTGGTGTGGGGACTGTGCTTTGGCAAAGTGGGTGGGGTTATATCCTGCCTGGTTGGCCCTGTCCGGGGGTATCGTCGGACGGGGCCACAGTGTCCGACCCCCCTCCCACTGTCCCAGCCTTGTCGTGGAAATTCAGTACTGAGAGAGACTTTGTCATTTCTTCAAACAATCATCTTTATTTAATATTGATTAATTATTGCTATAATTGAGACTAGTCAGCCCAGCAGCCTACCCTTTACAGACCATGCTGTTTCTTATATTGCTGATACCAAGAATGCTCAGTCATGGCTGGTTCAAACCCTACCATATAAATTGGAGGGCACCATAAGCCACTTTGGGTTCATCCTCTGGTCATCAGCCTCTGGTGTTGTCTCCCAGATGCCAGGATAATTAGGAATACTGAGGCATTTGTTCTGCTCCTCCAGGCTCTCTCTATCTCGGTTAAACATACACCACATCTTGTCTATAGGCAGAAACTCAAAAAGGATGTACCCTTGCTAAGAAATATTCAACACTGGTCTGACCAATCGGAATCCACGCTTCAAGATAGTTTTCATCTCGCAGACTGGGACATGTTATGGGTAGCCTCAGAGAATAATATTGACGTATACGCAGATTCGGTAAGTGAGTTTATAGGGAAGTGCATAGGAGAAGACTATTATAACCTACCGTAACCAGAAACCGTGGATAGATGGCGGCATTCGAGCAAAACTGAAAGCACGAGTGACCGCATTTAACCATGAAAAGGTGACTGGGAATATGGCGGAATACAAACAATGTAGTTATTCCCTCCGCAAGGCAATTAAACAAGCAAAATGTCAGCATAGAGACAAAGTGGAGTCGCAATTCAACGGCTCAGACACGTGGCAGGGTCTACAGACAATCACGGACTACAAAAAAGAAAACCAGCAACGTCACGGACACCGACGTCTTGCTTCCAGACAATCTAAACACCTTCTTTGCCCGCTTTGAGAATAATACAGTGCCACCGACGCAGCCCGCTACCAAGGACTGTGGGCTCTCCTTCTCCATGGCCAACCAACATAAATAAGACATTGAAACGTGTTAACCCTCGCAAGGCTGCTGGCCCAGATGGCATCCCTAGCCTCAGAGCATGCGCAGACCAGCTGGCTGGAGTGTTCATAGACATATTCAGTCTCTCCCTATCCCATTCTGTTTTCCCCACGCTTCAAGGTTGCCACCATTGTTCTTGTACCCAAGAAGGCAAAGGCAACTGAACTAAATGACTATCTCCCCGTAGCACTCACTTCTGTCCTCATGAAGTGCTTTGATAGGCTAGTCAAGGATCATATCACCTCCACCTTACCTGTCTCCATAGACCCACTTCAATTTGCTTACCGACCCAATAGGTCTTCAGACAATGCAATCACCATAACACTTCACACTGCCATATCCCATCTGGACAAGAGGAATACCTATGTAAGAAGGCTGTTCATTGACTACAGCTTAGCATTCAACACCATAGTACCCTCCAAGCTCATCATTAAGCTTGAGGCCCTGGGTCTTAACCCTGCCCTGTGCAATTGGGTCCTGGACTTCCTGACGGGCCGCCCCCAGGTGGTGAAGGTAGGATACAACATCTCCACTTCGCTGATCCTCAACACAGGGGCCCCACAAGGGTGCATGCTCAGCCCCCTCCTGTACTCCCTGTTCACCAATGACTGCATAGCCATGCACACCTACAACTCAATCATCAAGTTAGCAAATGACACAGTAGTAGTAGGCTTGATTACCAACAATGACGAGACAGCCTACAGGGAGGAGGTGAGGGCAGCCAGAGTGTGGTGTCAGCAAAACAACCTCTCACGCGGCGTCAACAAAACAAAGGAGATGATCGTGGACTTCAGGAAACAGCAGAGGGAGCACCACCCTATCCACATCGAAGGGACAGCAGTGGAGAAGGTGGAAAGTTTTAAGTTCCTCGGCGTACACACCATGGACAAACTGAAATGGTCCACCAGTGTGGTGACAGTGTGGTGAAGGCTCAACAGCACTTCTTCAACCTCAGGACGCTGAAGAAATTTGTCTTGTCACCTAAAACCCTCACAAACTTTTACAGATGCACAATTGAGAGAATCCTGTCTGGCTGTATCACAGCCTGGTAAGGCAACTGCACCGCCCACAACCGCAAGGCTCTCCAGGGGGTGGTGCGGTCTGCGCATGCATCACCGGGGGCAAACTACTTGCCCTCCAGGACACCTACAGCACCTGATGTCACAGGAAGGTCAAAAAGATCATCAAGAACAACAACCACCCAAGCCACTGCCTCTTAACCTCACTACCATCCAGAAGGTGAGGTCAGTACAGGTGCATCAAAGCTGGGGCAGAGAGACTGAAAAAACAGCTTCTAATCTCAAGGCCATCAGACTGTTAAACAGCCATCACTAACAGAGAGTCTGCTGCCTACAAACAGACTTGAAATCATCCGCCACTTTAAAAAAGGATTACTAGTAACTTTAATAATGTTTACATATCTTGCATTACTCATCTCATATGTGTGTACTGTATTTTATGCCATCTATTGCATCTTGCCTGTGCCGCTCTGTCATTGACCATCCATATATTTATTTGTATATATTCTTATTCCATTCCTTTATTAGATTTGTGTGTATTAGGTAGTTGTCGTGGAATTGTTAGATTACATGTTAGATATTGCTGCACTGTCGGAACTAGAAGCATTTCGCTACACTCGCAACAACATCTGCTAATTATGTGTATGTGACCAATAAAATGTGATATGCAGGCTTTATCAGACCTGAGACATACAGTTGAAGTTGGAATACATTTAATCCTTCTAAGAATTCCCTGTCTTAGGTCAGTTAGGATGTCAGAATAATAGTAGAGAGAATGATTTATTTCAGCTTTTATTTCTTTCATCACATTCCCAGTGGGTCAGAAGTTTACATACACTCAATTAGTATTTGGTAGCATTGCCTTTAAATTGTTTAACTTGGGTCAAACGTTTCAGGTAGCCTTCCACAAGCTTCCCACAGTAAGTTGTGTGAATTTTGGCCATTCCTCCTGACAGAGCTGGTGTAACTGAGTCAGGTTTGTAGGCCTCCTTGCTCGATAAAGCTTTTTCAGTTCCGCCCACAAATTTTCTATAGGATTGAGGTCAGGGCTTTGTGATGGCCACTCCAATACCTTGACTTTGTTGTCCTTAAGCCATTTTGCCACAACGTTGGAAGTATGCTTGGGGTCATTGTCCATTTGGAAGACCCATTTGCGACCAAGCTTTAACTTCCTGTCTGATGTCTTGAGATTTTGCTTCAATATATCCACACATTTTTCCTGCCTCATGATGCCATCTATTTTGTGAAGTGCACCAGTCCCTCCTGTAGCAAAGCACCCCCACAACATGATGCTGTCACCCCCGTGCTTCACGGTTGGTATGGTGTTCTTCGACTTGCAAGCGTTCCCCTTTTTCTTCCAAACATAACCATGGTCATTATGGCCAAATAGTTCTGTTTTTGTTTCATCAGACCAGAGGATATTTCTCCAAAAAGTACAAAATTTGTCCCCATGTGCAGTTGCAAACAATAGTCTGGCATTTTTATGGAAGTTTTGGAGCAGTGGCTTCTTCCTTGCTGAGCGGCCTTTCAGGTTATGTTGATATAGGACTTGTTTTACTGTGGATATAGATACTTTTGTACCTGTTTCCTCCAGCATCTTCACAAGGTCCTTTGCTGTTGTTCTGGGATTGATTTGCACTTTTCACACTAAAGTACATTCATCTCTAGGAGACAGAACGTGTCTCCATCCTGAGCGGTATGACGGCTGCGTGGTCCCATGGTGTTTATACTTGCGTACTATTGTTTGTACAGATGAATGTGGTACCTTCAGGCATTTGGAAATTGCTCCCAAGGATTAACCAGACTTGTGGAGGCCTACAATTTTTTTTCTGAGGTCTTGGCTGATTTCTTTTAATTTGCCCAGGAGGTCAAGCAAAGAGGCACTGAGTTTTAAGGTAGGCCTTGAAATACATCCACAGGTAAACCTCCAATTGACGTCAAATAGCATG
Organism: Salvelinus fontinalis; assembly: GCF_029448725.1. Taxonomy (NCBI): domain Eukaryota; kingdom Metazoa; phylum Chordata; class Actinopteri; order Salmoniformes; family Salmonidae; genus Salvelinus; species Salvelinus fontinalis. The sequence continues at coordinate 40,477,677 of NC_074697.1, read as the reverse complement.
ACATGATTTCCTGGAATTTTCCAAGCTGTTAAAAGGCACAGTCAACTTAGTGTATGTTAACTTCTAACCTACTGGGATTGTGATACAGTGAATTAAGTGAAATAATCTGTATATAAGTGACTATCAATGGTTCCCAACGATTCAACCAAATTTAGAAAGCTTGAGCATTTTGACAAAGTATTCACAGCCATTTACTTTTTCAACAGTGGAATTATGTTTTTTGAATTTTTTTAAAAATTAATAAAAAATGAAAAGCTGCTTTCCACTACCACTACAGATCCGGGTTCGATCCCAGGCTGTGTCGTAGACGGCCGCGACTGGGAGACCCAGGCGTAGTTGATTTTTGGATGACTATTTCATCTCTGTACCCCACATATACAATTAACTGTAAGGTGAATTTCAAACACAGATTCAACCACAAAGACCAGGGAGGTTTTCCAAAGCATCACAAAGAAGGGCACCTATTGGTAGATGGGTAAAAAAAACAACAACAAAAAAACAGACATTGAATATCCCTTTGAGCATAGTTATTAAAAACACTTTGGATTTCCTTCCTAACTCAGATTCATAACTCATAACTCATTTCACCATAAGGCCGATGGTGACTTTAAAACAGTCACAGATTGTAATGGCTGTGATAGAAAACTGAGGATGGATCAACAACATTGTAGTTACTCCTCAATACTAACCTAATTGACAGAGCAAAAAAAAATATTCCAAAACATGCACCCTGTTTGCACCAAGGCACTAAAGTAATACTGCAAAAAAATGTGGCAAAGAAATTCACTTTTTGTCCTGATTACATTTAATGGTTGGGGCAAATCGAATAAAACACATTACTGAGTACCACTCTCCATATTTTCAAGCATAGTGGTGGCTGCATCATGTTATGGGTATGCTTGGAATCGTTAAGAACTGGGGAGTTTTTCAGGATGAAAATTAAACGGAATTGAGCTAAACACAGGCAAAATCCTAGAGGATAACCTGGTTCAGTCTGCTTTTCACCAGACACTGGGATACGAATTCACCTTTCAGCAGGACAACAACCTAATACACAAGGCCAAATCTACACTGGAGTTGCTTATCAAGACGACAGTGAATGTTCCAGAGTGGCTGAGCTTGAAAATGGCAAGACCTGAAAATGGTTGTCTAGCAATGATCAGCAACCAATTTTGAAGGATTTTGAAAATAATAAATCAGCAAATTTTGCACAATCCAGGTGTGGAAAGCTCATAGAAACTTACCCAGAAAGACTCACAGCTGTAATCGTTGCCAAAGGTGATTCTAACATGTATTGACTCAGGGTGTTGAATACTTATCTAATCAAGAGATATGTTTTATTTTTCATATATTTCTTTACAAATGTTACAATTTCTCTTCCACTTTGACATTATAGTATTTTGTGTAGAACATTGACAAAAAAAAGACAATTAATTTCATTTTAATCCCACTTTGTAGCACAACAAAATGCGGAGAAGGTCAAGGGGCGTGTCACGTTGGTATAAAGGGATCGGGAGACAGGCGCAGGGTTTTTATTTCCCTAAGTTACAGCGTGCCATGTAAAGGCACGGGGAGGGGCCTCCCGGGTGGCGCAGTGGTCTAGAGCACTGCATCGCAGTGCTAACTGCGCCACCAGAGTCTCTGGGTTCGCCCCCAGGCTCTGTCGCAGCCGGCCGCGACCGGGAGGTCCGTGGGGCGACGCACAATTGGGCTAGCGTCGTCCGGGTAAGGGAGGGTTTGGCCGGTAGGGATTTCCTCCTCATCGCGCTCCAGCGACTCCTGTGGCGGGCTGGGCGCAGTGCGTGCTAACCAAGGGGGCCAGGTGCACGGTGTTTCCTCCGACACATTGGTGCGGCTGGCTTCCGGGTTGGAGGCGCGCTGTGTTAAAGAAGCAGTGCGGCTTGGTTGGTTTGTGCTTCGGAGGACGCATGACTTTCGACCTTCGTCTCTCCCGAGCCAGTACGGGAGTTGTAGCGATGAGACAAGATAGTAATTACTAGCGATTGGATACCACGAAAATTGGGGAGAAAAGGGGATAAAATTAAAAAAAAAAAAAAAATTTAAAAAAAGTCACGGGGATAAACACCAAACAAACATGTATACAAAACACAGGGTTGAGCCCCAAACAAAAGAGCAAGGAGTACCTCGAATAAATACACAAGCGCAAAATGATACCACACGGGATGAGACCTGCAATCATCTGCGCAATACAAGTGGCACGAAAGCCAAAACACAGCACAGGTACTCACATTACCAATGGACATTGGACCAATAATCAACAGCCCAATGCAGAAACAAAGGGCACATTTATATAAACACAATCAGTGAGGAATTGAAACCAGGTGTGCTTAATGACACAGTTCAGTGCAGCCTAGAAGGCCAGTGATGTCGACCACCGGAAATGGTGAACAGAATGAGCAGCAGTGCCGGTCCATGACAGGGTGCGAATACTTTCTGAAGGCACTGTATGTTGCCCCAAGAGCTGTACAAAGTTGGTAGAATCTTACTCAGAATTATTTACGGCTGTAGTGGCTGCCAAAGTTGCTTCCACCAAGTATTAACTCTGGGGTGTAAAGACATACGCAATCAAGACATCTTCATTAAAAAAAAAATATGAATGAATTTGGGAAATGTTCTATAATTGTCTTTCACTTTGAAAATGTGGAGTAGGTTGTGTAAATCTGTAGGAAAAAATCCAGTTAAATTTTAAGGCAGCAAAATGTGAAGACTGTGCAAGGGGTGTGTAGGCTTTCACTAGGCATTGTATAGGACAACATTATGGAGACGTAGTAAATGACACTCACTGCGCTGACAGTTAGACACAATATTGAATTATAATTGTTGGAATTTATCATCCTGGGTTAGTTAACTGAACTGTTTTGTCCATGCACAAATCTGATTATTTATTTTAATTTATATAATGGGCTTATAACACAAAGCATTTTACATTACATGAAGGTAACGCTCGTCTCTCACCACCAAAGAAAGATACATATTTGGATCTGTTAAATATTGTCTGGATTTTTCAGATGTTTTACATCCATTGTTTGAGTTTCATATTATCCCCTCATCTCCTCAGCAGAAATGCCCCAGGTCCACACTCACATGCTTTACGGCAGAAGTGAAAGTCCTGATGTTAGAATATGGGAAACGTTCCTCATCCTTACACCAGAAAAGACTAACCAAACGACTGACTAAATTGACGTCCTTAATAAAACAGGTAAGCCAATCAGTGTGAGGGAGACACAGGCCAGCTGCATTTGAGGTGCAATGGGATGTTTTTGATTCTACCTTGTCCTTTGGCTGTCTGAGTATAGTTTAATTCCAGCTATAGAGCATATTGTTGTCTAGGTGAAAATGATGGAGAGAGTCTGAATAGCTGATTTGTTACTGTTTCCTTATGCTATTGTTATTCTCAGACAGTTCTCACACATTTGTTTGTCAGAGCGTAGCGTAGACTACAACGGTAATGGTCGATCAGGGCCCTGTCGCTCCATCCAGCGGCGGCAGCCAAGGTCCTAAACTCCAAGGCGAACTCCTGTGCACTCCTCTTCTCCTGCCTCAGATGATAGAGGAGCTCACCCGCAGATCTGCCTTCGGATGGGTGGTCGAATACCTTCCGGAAATGGCGGATGAACTCCTCAAAATGGTCCAACGCCGCATACTCCTCTCTTTGCACAGCGCTGGCCCACTCCAAGGCTTTCCCGGTGAGGCATGAGATGAGGGCGTAACTCTTCTCAAGGTCAGATGGTACTGGAGAGACCGTGGCCAGATATAAGTTTAGTTTTAGGAGAAAGCCCTGGCAGCTGGCAGTATCTCCATTGTATCCGGTGGGTAGGGATAAATGGATCTTGTTATCTTCAGGAGGAGGAAAAGCGTTCGACGGAAATACCGGTTGTGGTGGTAGAGGCGCTGGAAAAACTCCCTGTCTCTCCAAGCGATCCATATTCTGGACAATGCGATCCATGGCAGCGCTCAGACTGTCAATCTCCTCCGCTTGATCCATGACGCGTTCCTCTAGCTCCATGAACGAAGTGTCTCGTCCTGCTGACTTCAAAGCACCGGTCAGGGATTCTGTCAGAGCCGTGTGTATAGTGTTAATAAAACGTTTACTGTTGACAGGAGAACAAGAGGAGACAATAGGACGAGGTGGATAATTTTATAATAAGGCCGTTTAATTACATGTAAAGATATCTTAGTAAAATCTTGCAGCAAGGCTCTTCCAGTCTGACTCCTAGTGAATCGTCCGGGAAAGAGGCAGTTTCCAGAAATGTTCAGTACTATATAGACAACAAGCAAAGTAGGTAGATCTGCGAGTCCGGCCTTCCGGTTGGTCGATCTGGGTCTTGGGTAGTCCTGATCAGGCCTGGTGTCCACGTTCCATTGGTTCCTGAGAGTTCTTTGTCCTGAGGTCCAACCATGGGTTGGGTGTGTCTGTGGTTATTATGGGGGAGGGGAATTATGTGTGTCTATAGTTGGTGTCATAAGTCCAGCATATATCCAAGAGAAATGAGGAGTATGTGTGTTTTTGTATAATATATGGCTTATGTTGAAGTGTAGTTATTGCTAGTTTCCAGTCTCTATTTCAATTTCTTACAATAGGTGGCAGGGAAGTCAGGCGCAGGAGAGTTAAACTGAGTGTAATGGAGACTTTTAATAAATGTCCATTTAACAATGCTCCAAACACGAACAATGTACATACGTAAAAAATCAACATGGGTACGGGGACCCGTCGCACACCTATACATAAAGAAACAACAGTTGACATAAAACAATCCCTGACAAAGACATGAGGGGAAACAGAGGGTTAAATACACAAGAGGTAATGGATGGGATTGAAAACAGGTGTGTGGGAAGACAAGACAAAAGCAATGGAAAATGACAAATGGATCGATGATGGCTAGAAGACCGGTGACGTCGACCGCCGAACACCGCCCGAACAAGGAGAGGCAACGACTTCGGCAGAAGTCGTGACATTGTTTAACATTTTAAATCTGTGTTTATAAGAGAAACATAAGCCTTATGTCACCATTGACTGATAGCATGGTTATTTTAAGATAAAAACAATCTCAATGGAATAGTTTAGAAATTCTAGCGCTACTAAGGCTGCGTTTACACAGGCAGCCCATTTGTGATCTTTTGGCCATTATTGGCAAAATAGCTGGTCGGATTGTTCAAAAGACCAATTAGCACTGGGATTCGAACCGACAAGCCTCCGGTTGTTGGCCCCTTTCTCTAATAAATATACTAATCAACTGAAATTCCAAACTTTGAACAAGCATACAGTGCATTCGGAAAGTATTCAGACCCATTGACTTTTTCCATATTTTTGTTACGTTACAGCCAAATTCTAAAATGGATTAAATAAAGGTTTTTCAATCTACACACAATGCCCCATAATGACAAAGCGAAAACAGATTTTTTTTTAAGTGTATGCCAATTTATTAAAAGTAAAAAACTGAAATACCTTATTTACATAAGTATTCAGACCCTTTGCTATGAGACTTGAAATTGAGCTCAGATGCATCCTGTTTCCATTGATCATCAATGGAAACATTGATCATCATTGATCATGTGTCCACCTGTGGTAAATTCAATTGATTTGACAGTGCATGGCAGGGCAAAAACTAAGCCATGAGGTCAAAGGAATTGTCTGTAGAGCTTCGAGATAGGAGTGTGTCGAGGCACAGATCTGGGGAAGGATACCAAAACATTTCTGCAGCATTGAAGGTCCCTAAGAACACAGTGGCCTCCATCATTCTTAAATGGAAGAAGTTTGGAACCTCCAAGACTCTTCCTACAGCCGGCCGCCCGGCCAAAATGAGCAATTGGGGGAATGGCCTTGGTCAGGAAGGTGACCAAGAACCCGATGCTCACTCTGAAAGAGCTCCACAGTTCCTCTGTGGAGATGGGAGAACCTTCCAGAAGGACAACCATCTCTGCAGCACTCCACCAATCAGGCCTTTATGGTAGAGTGGCCAGACGGAAGCCACTCCTCAGTAAAAGGCTTATGACAGCCTGCTTGGAGTTTGCCAAAAGGCACCTAAAGGCTCACAGACCATGAGAAAAAAAAGAATCGAGGCTTTAGTCGCTGCCAAAGGTTCTTCAACAAAGTACTGAGTAAAGGGTCTGAATACATGTCAATTTGATTATTCAGTTTTGTATTTTTTATAAATGTGCACATACATTTCTAAGAAGCTGTTTTTGCTTTGTCATTGCGTATTGTGTTTAGATTGATGAGGAGAAACAACACAATTTAATCCATTTTGTAATAAGGCTGTAACGTAACAAAATGTGGAAAAAGTCAAGTGGTCTGAACACTTTCCGAATGCACTGTATATCCTGTCCCGTTTGATCTACAGTCATGGCATTTTAATTTTGTACATATATGCAGCCCCTCATGAGCAACAAGTTTCCCATGAGGACCTATGCCTATGAAACTTTCCGCAAATTATACTTTTTGTCCCACATCAAACTTTGAACGAGCATATCTCCTGCCCGTTTGATCTGCAGCCCATGTCATTTTGTATATACAGTACCAGTCAAAAGTTTGGACACACCTAATCATTCCAGGGTTTTTATTTATTTGTACTATTTTTTTTACATTGTAGAATAATAGTGGAGAGATCAAAACTATGAAATAACACATATGGAATCATATAGTAACCAAAAAAGTTTTAAACAGATTTCTCAAAGTAGCAAAGTTTGCCTTACATTTACATTACATTTACATTTAAGTCATTTAGCAGACGCTCTTATCCAGAGCGACTTACAAATTGGTGCATTCACCTTATGATATCCAGTGGAACAACCACTTTACAATAGTGCATCTAACTCTTTTAAGGGGGGGGGGGGGGGGTTGGAAGGATTACTTTATCCTATCCTAGGTATTCCTTAAAGAGGTGGGGTTTCAGGTGTCTCCGGAAGGTGGTGATTGACTCCGCTGACCTGGCGTCGTGAGGGAGTTTGTTCCACCATTGGGGTGCCAGAGCAGCGAACAGTTTTGACTGGGCTGAGCGGGAACTGTACTTCCTCAGAGGTAGGGAGGCGAGCAGGCCAGAGGTGGATGAACGCAGTGCCCTTGTTTGGGTGTAGGGCCTGTTCAGAGCCTGAAGGTACGGAGGTGCCGTTCCCCTCACAGCTCCGTAGGCAAGCACCATGGTCTTGTAGCGGATGCGAGCTTCAACTGGAAGCCAGTGGAGAGAGCGGAGGAGCGGGGTGACGTGAGAGAACTTGGGAAAGTTGAACACCAGACGGGCTGCGGCGTTCTGGATGAGTTGTAGGGGTTTAATGGCACAGGCAGGGAGCCCAGCCAACAGCGAGTTGCAGTAATCCAGACGGTAGATGACAAGTGCCTGGATTAGGACCTGCGCCGCTTCCTGCGTGAGGCAGGGTCGTACTCTGCGAATGTTGTAGAGCATGAACCTACAGGAACGGGTCACCGCCTTGATGTTAGTTGAGAACGACAGGGTGTTGTCCAGGATCACGCCAAGGTTCTTAGCACTCTGGGAGGAGTATACAATGGAGTTGTCAACCGTGATGGCGAGATCATGGAACGGGCAGTCCTTCCCCGGGAGGAAGAGCAGCTCCGTCTTGCCGAGGTTCAGCTTGAGGTGGTGATCCGTCATCCACACTGATATGTCTGCGAGACATGCAGAGATGCGATTCACCACCTGGTTATCAGAGGGGGGAAAGGAGAAGATTAATTGTGTGTCGTCTGCATAGCAATGATAGGAGAGACCATGTGAGGATATGACAGAGCCAAGTGACTTGGTGTATAGCGAGAATAGGAGAGGGCCTAGAACAGAGCCCTGGGGGACACCAGTGGTGAGAGCACGTGGTGCGGAGACAGATTCTCGCCACGCCACCTGGTAGGAGCGACCTGTCAGGTAGGACGCAATCCAAGCGTGGGCCGCGCCGGAGATGCCCAGCTCGGAGAGGGTGGAGAGGAGGATCTGATGGTTCACAGTATCAAAGGCAGCCGATAGGTCTAGAAGGATGAGAGCAGAGGAGAGAGAGTTAGCTTTAGCAGTGCGGAGCGCCTCCGTGACACAGAGAAGAGCAGTCTCAGTTGAATGACTAGTCTTGAAACCTGACTGATTTGGATCAAGAAGGTCATTCTGAGAGAGATAGCAGGAGAGCTGGCCAAGGACGGCACGTTCAAGAGTTTTGGAGAGAAAAGAAAGAAGGGATACTGGTCTGTAGTTGTTGACATCGGAGGGATCAGGTGTAGGTTTTTTCAGAAGGGGTGCAACTCTCGCTCTCTTGAAGACGGAAGGGACGTAGCCAGCGGTCAAGGATGAGTTGATGAGCGAGATGAGGTAAGGTAGAAGGTCTCCGGAAATGGTCTGGAGAAGAGAGGAGGGGATAGGGTCAAGCGGGCAGGTTGTTGGGCGGCCGGCCGTCACAAGACGCGAGATTTCATCTGGAGAGAGAGGGGAGAAAGAGGTCAAAGCACAGGGTAGGGCAGTGTGAGCAGAACCAGCGGTGTCGTTTGACTTAGCAAACGAGGATCGGATGTCGTCGACCTTCTTTTCAAAATGGTTGACGAAGTCATCAGCAGAGAGGGAGGAGGGGGGAGGAGGAGGAGGAGGATTCAGGAGGGAGGAGAAGGTGGCAAAGAGCTTCCTAGGGTTAGAGGCAGATGCTTGGAATTTAGAGTGGTAGAAATTGGCTTTAGCAGCAGAGACAGAAGAGGAGAATGTAGAGAGGAGGGAGTGAAAGGATGCCAGGTCCGCAGGGAAGCGAGTTTTCCTCCATTTCCGCTCGGCTGCCCGGAGCCCTGTTCTGTGAGCTCGCAATGAGTCGTCGAGCCACGGAGCAGGAGGGGAGGACCGAGCCGGCCTGGAGGATAGGGGACATAGAGAGTCAAAGGATGCAGAAAGGGAGGAGAGGAGGGTTGAGGAGGCATAATCAGGAGATAGGTTGGAGAAGGTTTGAGCAGAGGGAAGAGATGATAGGATGGAAGAGGAGAGAGTAGCGGGGGAGAGAGAGCGAAGGTTGGGACGGCGCGATACCATCCGAGTAGGGGCAGTGTGGGAAGTGTTGGATGAGAGCGAGAGGGAAAAGGATACAAGGTAGTGGTCGGAGACTTGGAGGGGAGTTGCAATGAGATTAGTGGAAGAACAGCATCTAGTAAAGATGAGGTCAAGCGTATTGCCTGCCTTGTGAGTAGGGGGGGAAGGTGAGAGGGTGAGGTCAAAAGAGGAGAGGAGTGGAAAGAAGGAGGCAGAGAGGAATGAGTCAAAGGTAGACATGGGGAGGTTAAAGTCACCCAGAACTGTGAGAGGTGAGCCATCCTCAGGAAAGGAACTTATCAGGGCGTCAAGCTCATTGATGAACTCTCCAAGGGAACCTGGAGGGCGATAAATGATAAGGATGTTAAGCTTGAAAGGGCTGGTAACTGTGACAGCATGGAATTCAAAGGAGGCGATAGACAGATGGGTCAGGGGAGAAAGAGAGAATGTCCACTTGGGAGAGATGAGGATCCCAGTGCCACCACCCCGCTGACCAGAAGCTCTCGGGGTGTGCGAGAACACGTGGGCAGACGAGGAGAGAGCAGTAGGAGTAGCAGTGTTATCAGTGGTAATCCATGTTTCCGTCAGTGCCAAGAAGTCGAGGGACTGGAGGGAAGCATAGGCTGAGATGAACTCTGCCTTGTTGGCCGCAGATCGGCAGTTCCAGAGGCTGCCTGAGACCTGGAACTCCACGTGGGTCGTGCGCGCTGGGACCACCAGGTTAGAGTAGCAGCGGCCACGCGGTGTGAAGCGTTTGTATGGTCTGTGCAGAGAGGAGAGAACAGGGATAGACAGACACATAGTTGACAGGCTACAGAAGAGGCTACGCTAATGCAAAGGAGATTGGAATGACAAGTGGACTACACGTCTCGAATGTTCAGAAAGTTAAGCTTACGTTGCAAAAAATCTTATTGACTAAAATGATATAGTACTGCTGGCTGGTGAAATAGGCTAGCTAGCAGTGGCTGCGTTGTTGACTTTGTTTGAAAGTGTAGCTGGCTAGGTAACCTCTAACTGGCTAGGTAACCTCGACAATTACTCTAGACTACACAATTATCTTGGATACAAAGACGGCTATGTAGCCAGCTAAGATCAAACAAATCAAACTGTTGTACTGTAATGAAATGAAATGTTATACTACCTGTGGAGCAAAGCGGAATGCAACTACTCGCTCCAACCCGGAAGTGCGTATCGTAGAGGGAGAGGCAATAGAAGTGTTGTTTCTTGTATTATTGTCTTTTGTGTCTTTAGAGGACTGCTTCACCTTAGTGTCCGTTTTCCCCCCTTTCCCTTTTCTTCTGTCCTTATTTTGTCCCACTTTGTCCCTTCTTTGTCCCTTCTTCTCTTCTGCCAACTAGACACTCCTTGTTAGCTAGCTAGCTTCTTCCAGGAATGTCCCTAGCAACTGCCTAGCAACAGGTAAACAACTTAGCTAGCTAAGAAAACGATATAATTTTATGAAAAAATTGTTACTTTTTCAAAAGCTTTTCTTCTTTGTTTGCTGCTTGTTTGGTCTCCTATTCAGTTTGCAGTTTTCTTTTGATTTTTTTCGATGTACTTTACTCTAAAAAAACATTTAAATTTCAATATTTGTAGGAGCTCATCTTTTCAGCTGCTGCTGCTTAATTTGAAAAATTAATTTGCCTTGATGACAGCTTTGCACACTCTTGGCATTCTCTCAACCAGCTTCACCTGGAATGCTTTTCCAACAGTCTTGAAGGAGTTCCCACATATGCTGAGCATTTGTTGGCTGCTTTTGCTTCACCATCTCAATTGGGTTGAGGCCGGTCATCGGGTGCAGCACTCCATCACTCTCCTTCTTGGTCAAATAGCCCTTACAGGGCCTGGAGGTGTGTTGGGTCATTGTCCTATTGAAAAACAAATGATAGTCCCACTAAGTTCAAACCAGATGGGATGGCCACAGGAAAGGAAGACCCAGAGTTACCTCTGCTGCAGAGGATAAATTAATTAAAGTTACCATCCTCAGAAATTAAGCTCAAATAAATGCTTTACAGAGTTCAAGTAACAGACACATCTCAACATCAACTTTTCAGAGGAGGCCGGCCTTCAATCAGGCCTTCATGGTCGAATTGCTGCAAAGAAACCACTACTAAAGGACATCAATAATAAGAAGAGACTTGCTTGGGCCAAAAACCACGAGCAATGCACATTAAACCGGTGGAAATCTGTCCTTTGGTCTGATGAGTCCAAATTTGAGATTTTTGGTTCCAATTGATGTGTCTTTGTGAGACGCAGAGTAGGTGAATGGATAGTGGGACTATCACTTGTTTTTCAACAGAACAATGACCCAACACACCTCCAGGCCCTGTAAGGGCTATTTGACCAAAAAGGAGAGTGATGGAGTGCTGCATCAGATGACCGGCCTCCACAATCACACAACCTCAACCCAATTGAGATGGTGAAGCAAAAGCTGCCAACAACAAGTACTCAGCAAATGTGGGAACTCCTTCAAGACTGTTGGAAAGCATTTCAAGTGAAGCTGGTTGAGAGAATGCCAAGAGTGTGCAAAGCTGTCATCAAGGCAAAAAAATATATATATTTTAATATTTAATATAGTTGTTTACCACTTTTTTGGTTACTACATGATTCCATATGTGTTATTTCATAGTTTTGATGTCTTCACTATTATTCTACAATGTATAAAGCTTAACAAATAAAGAAAAACCCTTGAATGAGTAGGTGTGTCCAAACTTTTGACTGGTAGTTAACTTGAATGTTTGTTTCCCATATTTGTTACCAAAAAAGGCCCATTAAACTCTGCCTATTAGATTTTCCGCAAATTATACATTTTTTTCAATACAATACATTTTTGTAATAAAATGCTGCTGCTCTTTCTTCCTATATGATTTGATGACACTACATGACCGCCTGGTCTTTTGTCACCAAACTTTGCGTAATGATTGACCAGATGGTGACTTAAATGTGGCCATGGTGTTCTTGGCCCCCTGGAGTTGCTGCTTGTAGCTATATTTTTTTTTAAACTGATATTCAGATTTAGACCAAAAAAGTTATGCATAACACCACTTCGCAAAAGCTTTGATGACATGCCTGTTCAATAAACTCATTTCAAATCGCACTTCTTTTCATTGTTGACTCAAGTATGAAGTTGGCAACCTTAGTTAATGGTTAAAAAGACCAACAAAAAATGTCATGGCTGGCGTTAAGCAAATTAACATAAATGTGCCTGCATTAGATATTCTCAACATAGTATTTTTTTGTGAGTACTTGATAATCATTTAAGATAAGTATTCAAACAGTGAAATAATTTAAACTGCCCTAGCAGCATCTCACATGCCTAATGTAGAGACGATTTGCATAAGTGTAAATGATAGACACTGGTGGATTGTTGTGAATATTTAACTGTCAGTTCATTGACATCGACCATTATGTTACTATCAGTATAGTCTGATCTCACTGGCTCTCTCTCTTTCTGTGTATTGCAACTAGTACTTAAAATATTAGCATTATTATTTTACTATGAATACCTATGTTGTGAGTGTTTTCCTCTTTGTATTGCAGATGGATGGTGCCAACTGTCCACACTGTGAGGTTCACAGAGAACAGGCAGCAAATGATTTCTTAACAACATTACTAGGAATTCTGGAGTGGATGAACAATCAGGGGTCTCAGTAGCCAGCCAGCCACTGAGATGTACACACCCATAGCCAGGGACATCCAAGGACTCACATAAGAGCAGAAAGCTACATGAACAATTGCTAGATGTAGCAAAATACTATATACACTACCGTTCAAAAGTTTGGGGTCACTTAGAAATGTCCTTGTTTTTTAAAGAAAAGTAAATGTTTTGTCCATTAAAATAACATCAAATTGATCAGAAATACAGTGTAGACATTGTTAATGTTGTAAATGACTATTGTAGCTGGAAACGGCATATTTTTTAATGGAATATCTACATAGGCGTACAGAGGCCCATTATCAGCAACCATCACTCCTGTGTTCCAACCCGCAAAACACCAGTCTCAACGTCAACAGTGAAGAGGCGACTCCGGGATGTTCTTCTTCTAGGCAGAGTTCCTCGGTCCAGTGTCTGTGTTCTTTTGCCCATCTTAATATTTTCTTTCTATTGGCCAGTCTGAGATATGACTTTTTCTTTGCAACTCTGCCTAGAAGGCCAGCATTCCAGAGTCACCTCTTCACTGTTGACGTTGAGACTGGTATTTTGTGGGTACTATTTAATGAAGCTGCCAGTTGAGGACTTGTGAGGTGTCTGTTTCTCAAACTAGACACTCTAATGAACTTGTCCTCTTGCTCAGTTGTGCACTGGGGCCTCCCACTCCTCTTTCTACTCTGGTTAGAGCCGGAAGAAATGGCAGCAGTTTTACGGGTGCCCAACCAATGTGCTATTACGTGGTTTTTCGCGTTATTTGTAACTTATTTTGTACATAATGTTTCTGCCACCATATCTTAGGGCAAAAAAGAGCTTCTCGATATCAGGTCAGTGATCACTTACCTCGGATTAGACTAAGATTTTTTCTTCAACAAGCCGGACGCACAGGACATACTCCGAATACCTGACAAGGCCAACAGCCCCGGTATTGGCAAGCGGAAGAGACGCAGGTACAGAGGACACAGGGCAGGGGGCCTCGTAAGGATCCACAGAAGGCGAGCGGGAAAGCTGCCGTTACCGTCAATATTACTCGCCAATGTGCAATCATTGGACAAGAAATTAGACGAGGTACGATCACAAATATCCTACCAACGGGACATCAAAAACTGTAACATCTTATGTTTCACGGAATTGTGGCTGAATGATGACATGGATATTCAGCGAGCGGGATATACGCTGCATCGGCTAGATAGAACAGCTCTGGTAAGACAAGGGGGTGGGGGCGGTCTGTGCATATTTGTAAACAACAGCTGGTGCACGAAATCTAAGGAAGTCTCTAGATTTTGCTCACCTGAAGTAGAGTATCTTATGATAAACTGCAGACCACACTATTTGCCAAGAGAGTTTTCATCTTTACTTTTCGTGGCTGTTTATTTACCACCACAGACGGATGCTGGCACGTAGACCGCACTCAGTCAGCTGTATAAGGAAATAAGCAAACAGGAAACCGCTCACCCAGATGTGGCACTCCTAGTGGCCGGAAACTTTATTGCAGGGAAACTTAAATCAGTTCTACCTAATTTCTGTCAGCATGTTAAATGTGCAACCAGAGGGAAAGAAATTCTAGTTCACCTGTACTCCACACACAGACTCGCGTACAAAGCTCTCCTTCGCCCTCCATTTGGTAAATCTGACCACAATTCTATCCTCCTGATTCCTGCTTACAAGCAAAAATTAAAGCAGGAAGCACCAGTGACTCGGTCTATAAAAAAGTGGTCAGATGAAGCAGATGCTAAACTACAGGACTGTTTTGCTATCACAGACTGGAACATGTTCTTGGGATTCTTCCGATGGCATTGAGGAGTACATTAGTCACTGGCTTTATCAATAAGTGCATCGAGGATGTCGTCCCCACAGTGACTGTATGTACATACCCCAACCAGAAGCCATGGATTACAGGCAACATTCGCACTGAGCTAAAGGGTAGAGCTGCCACTTTCAAGGTGTGGGACTCTAACCAGGAAGCTTATAAGAAATGTTGCTATGCCCTCTGAAGAACCATTAAACAGGCAAAGCATCAATACAGGGTTAAGATTGAATCGTACTACACTGGATCCGACGCTCGTCTTATGTGGCAGGGCTTGCAAACTATTACAGGCTACAAAAGGAAGCACAGCCGCGAGCTGCCCAGTGACACGAGCCTACCAGACGAGACGACGCACAATTGGGCTAGCGTCGTCCGGGTTAGGGAGGGTTTGGCCGGTAGGGATTTCCTTGTCTCATCGCGCTCCAGTGACTCCTGTGGCGGGCTGGGCGCAATGCGCGCTAACCAAGGGGGCCAGGTGCACGGTGTTTCCTCCGACACATTGGTGCGGCTGGCTTCCGGGTTGGAGGCGCGCTGTGTTAAAGAAGCAGTGCGGCTTGGTTGGGTTGTGCCTCGGAGGACGCATGGCTTCGACCTTCGTCTCTCCCGAGCCCGTACGGGAGTTGTAGCGATGAGACAAGATAGTAATTACTAGCGATTGGATACCACGAAAATTGGGGAGAAAAGGGGATAATTATTATTTATTTTTTTAATAAATAAATAAAAAATACAAAAATTGCACTGTTGGTTAGAGCCTGTAAGTAAGCATTTCACTGTAAGGTCTACACCTGTTGCATTCGGCGCACGTGGCAAATAAACTTTGATTTGATTTGAGTTTGCGCTGTTCTGTAATCGGAGTAGTACACAGCGTTGCACGAGATCTTCAGTTTCTTTGCAATTTCTCGCATGGAATAGCCTTCATTTCTCAGAAGAAGAATAGACTGACGAGTTTCAGAAGAAAGTTATTTGTTTCTAGCCATTTTGAACCTGTAATCGAAGCAACAAATGCTTATTCTCTAGATACTCAACTAGTCTAAAGAAGGCCAGTTTTATTGCTTCTTTAATCAGATACAACAGTTTTCAGCTGTGCTAACATAATTGCAAAAGGGTTTTAGAATGATCAATTAGCCTTTTAAAATTTGGATTAGCTAACACAACGTGCCATTGGAACACAGGAGTGATGGTTGCTGATAATGGGCCTCTGTACGCCTATGCCGTTTCCAGCTACAATGGTCATTTACAACATTAACAATGTCTACACTGTATTTCAGATCAATTTGATGTTATTTTAATGTACGAAAAATGTGCTTTTCCTTAAAAAACAAGGACATTTCTAAGTGACCTCAAACTTTTGAACGGTAGTGTATGTATTGTAATGTACCAGACCACCTTTATCTTTCTTTCGGGGTAGCTGTTGATCTGCAGGGGACAGAAGTTGCAGGACGTCCTTGGATTTGGCAGAGGATGGCATCATCTCCTTCACTTAATAGTCGGTCTGATACATTTTGTACATTGATGCACAAGGTACACACCAGTGTTTAAATACAGTGTATCATATGTTGTGTATATTGCTCGAGAGTAAGGTCTTTATTTGTATATTTTTTATTTGATTTGAAATTTTAGAACCCTTTTAGGTATAATAAAAACCCAGCATTGAATAACACGTTCATAAATGGCAAAAGAAATACAGGTTTTGAAGTGTTTGTCTTATATCTAGGAGATATAAGGACTCTCGGGATATATATTTTTTTAAATTACACATATTTAAGCCCTTACTCTTGTTGGCACAGAACTATCTCCATACTTCCATTAATTTGTATGGGTTACCTTCAGACGAGCCCCGTGAGACTTGTGAGGGAGGTAGAGCAAAACGGAGAGCACCATCGTGTTTGTGAGAGTCTCCCCTTTTCATAGAGTGGTCATAGTTGGTAGGCAAAACTGTTCAGACGCTACAGACATTTTCCTGAGAAGACCAATTTTCGGGATGTCTCATGGTCTGACAAACACTGTTGTAGCTCGGCCACCTTCCACCACTGATGCGGAAGGCTGACATAGGCGGATACGGTGCTGCTGCATAAATTATGTAATATGCCAGGGAGATATGTATACTGTAGCTAAGAAAGTAATACTAAGTGTATGTTGTGTAGTAAGCTGTTAGTAGCCTATGTGCCTCACCCTAAAAATGTGGTATATTCCCCCCTCATAACTTAGCCTACTGTTCTGACTTGGTGGTGCACATGTAGTCTATAGCCTGTTTTAGAGAAATGTAATCATAGATTATTGTAAGTGCTTTTATTGTCTGCTTATATACCCCCTTTATTCATCCTATGGTTCTGACTTGGTGTACAGGGAAAATACTGGCCCATGTTCTGAATTCTGTCACTGTACTTTTCAAAACTGCTGAACAAATGGTTATATTGACTACGTCCATCCTAGCTCGCTCATTAATATCTTAATCAAAATGACGGATTGCCTCTTATCTGCTCGTCGTCCCCGAATGCCA
Organism: Salvelinus fontinalis; assembly: GCF_029448725.1. Lineage (NCBI taxonomy): Eukaryota > Metazoa > Chordata > Actinopteri > Salmoniformes > Salmonidae > Salvelinus > Salvelinus fontinalis. Next base: position 40,460,704 of record NC_074697.1, on the reverse strand, counting down.
TAGTTTGTACATCTTAATTGTGAGTAGAAACCACATTTGTTTAAGCAAGTCAGCCATATCAGCTAAGTTTTTTTGAAGACAGTAAATGAGGCTGAATGAACTGTGTCACTGCCAGACAAGGTTCCGCTGATAGCCAGGTGTAGCAGTGGTAAGGATTCACTCCATGGTGCTGAAAAGAAAGCTCTGCTGTTGGGACAGCTTTATGTAGGGCCAAACAGTTTGTGGGCACCGTTTGTCACCGTTATAGTTCAATTAATGTATTGTTTAGTGTTGTGTTGTGTTCTGTAGTGGCTTTGCTGACATGCATCAACCCCCAAAAATTGGGAGTTTGCCCCACCAATATTTACATGCAAAAATCGCCACTGATGATATGTATTGCGATTCTCACGATGCTATATGTATTGCGATTTAATACTGAGATTGTATTGTAATTTGATGTTCCAAACATTTTGCTAACTAAATGTTTGCTGTGTTATTCGAAAAATGTCAATAGAACCCGGAAAAGCCTTTATGCACAATATTGCTATAATAACCCTCATATTGAAGTAAACTTGGGAGTCGCATATGATATGTTGTGTGGTCCTTTCGCTATGACTTGTGAAAGCATGCAGTTAGGTTACAGATTAGGATACAGATGAAAGAGGCCCTATGTTATGATGAACTTCACAGGGTCTTATTCTGGTGACATGATGATCGATGCTTGACTGCCATTTGACAAATAAAAACGACCTCGCTCACTAACCACGTTTCCATCCACAGTTTTTATGCTTGAGTTAAGTCATACTGTATGAAAATAAAATATTGACACCTGTGATGGAAACAGGGATTTAAGGGACAATTTTATAAATGCCTTTGTTCGTTTGACATGGAGGGATCTTTTTGTTTATTAGGCTATAATAGGTTATACATGATGATATACTTCACAGGGTGGTGAATATCGAGGGTCTTATTCTGGTGACATGATGATCGATGCTTTACTACCGTTTGACAAATACATATATTTTTGCTCTTCTCTATAATAATCTCATCATGTTGACAATTATTTTATTTTTTTCGCTCTTATCCATAATAATCTCATCATGTAGATTTATATAGCCTACCAGCAGAGCCTAACCACACTGTATCTGTGAGTTGTTGCTATGGTTTATGTCCCAAGACCAGAGTAGGCACATTTGCTATTTAATGCAACTGTCTTTTAAACAAAACTTTCAGTGGAGTTGAAAATGTGATGGAAACACATTGAAGCGAAAAAGTACATTTTGTGTGCACAATATCATCACTCAATGATTTATCTACAGATTTTTTCTCTGCAACAAGTGTTGGTGGAAACACCACTGGTGGGGAAAATGCGTATATTTTATTTATGCAGATTTTTGAATACTTGCATGAAAATCTGTCAACAATTGGAAGGAAACTAGCTAGTCATGGAAATAAAAGTGCTGAAATCATGTTGGTTCACTATTTAAAAAGAAGATGGAGAACAAGCTATAGGACAAAAAATACCAGAGTTTGGGTGCAGGTACAGCCGACTGGTGCTAGCCTAAGCTACCTAGCAAGAATTTAAAATAAATAAAACATTGTAATATCGATTTTTCCCCCATCACTAGTAGTAGGCCTAGACTACCTAATGTTTGGTGTACCTCTTTTTATATAGTATCACTAGGCTATGTGGAAAAAAGAAAACAACAACATGATACCGCAAAAACGTTTTTTTAAACAGTTGGTAAGCATAGAGTCAAATGCTAGTATCTCAAGTCGCTATGGTGCATAAAGATGGAGGAATTCCGATATGATTTATTCCTTTGAGCACTATCTATACACATACTTAAACTATGGTTCAATGTGCCTATAAATCAGCACAATCTACTTTTTTCTTTTCTTCAAATTGATGCAATATTGGAGCTAGAATTTGGATCAGGTGAACTATAATGGCAATTCCAAAACAGTTCAGGAGAGCACTGTACAAATGGCGAATTTAGCAAATGAGGCGTTTGTGGTAAGTATATGGGGGCCGCCACCTTCGACATTATTATTACAGCCAGAAATCATGTGTGCTGTTATGGACATGGTTTGGGATATGAGACCACAGATATAAACATATTTAATGAGACTGCACCACTTTAACAATTATTTCAAACCATCGCGAGAATGTGGTTCTTTGCTTTCGTTATTCTGTGTATCGAAGGAAGTGGAAGTGACAAAACAAATATCTAGCATATATGTTTTTTTTTAACTTTTAGTTAAGTCTAAACCAAGACACGTGTTTTAGAAAGGTAAGATATACCGTTAGCTATGCTTGGAATGTATTTATCAAAATATTATTGTAAATTCGGGTTGTTTGCTAGCTTAACGTTAGCTTCCTAGCTGGCTCGCGTGATCCTGGGGCTACTAACTTACTATACTAGGCATTGCCTTCGCTTTTAGCTATCAACATTGTACATTCTCTGCATGGTTTCGGTGGTTACATTATCGTAATAAGCCAACTAACTAATGTACATTGTTAAAGAATAACGTAGCTCAGCGTATTATGCTGAAACATATTCTCTCCAGCTTTTTGGGTAGCTACTGTAGCTAGTAATACAGTCAGTGTTAGATAGCATTTAGTTTTCAGTCTCACCCAAGCAAGGAATGTCTGAACTAAGTAAACAGTTAACGTTAGTTAGAAAACTAAAATCATTGTGCTTTTCAACTCAGTCTCTTTGGAGGAGACCTCGGCTCCAAGAATGTCGGACAGTGAGGACAGCGACTTCTCTGACAACCAGAGTGAACAAAGCAGCGAAGCCGAGGAGGTGGATAAAAATGAGGCAGAGGTAAGCTACCTAACAAGGCTCTGGCTAATGTCTGCATGCTAACTAACAACATAAAGCCTTGCACTGTGTGAATGGGTAGGTGGTGGAACAGATGCACCTGTGCATGCATGACCCTCAATTTGCTACTGTATCAGAATTGATGCTAACAAACCTAGACTGGCTCCAAATTGACATTGCACGTTTTACTGCATTGACATAACTTGTGAGTGGTTTGAATGTTTTCCCCTATATAGGAAGATGGGCAGGCAAGTTTATCTGGCAGTGATAAGGCAGCAGAAGAGGAAGGGGAAGACTTGGCAGATGAGGAGTATGATGAAGAGGAGGAAGAGGATGATGATGACCGTCCCAGAAAGAAACCAAGGCATGGAGGTTTCATCTTAGATGAAGCTGGTAAGACAAATCTAGACTCTAATAATACCATTGCAGTGTAGAATAGTCGTCAACATGTTCTTGCTCACCAAAACGTTTTAGTTTTAATGTATCTGAAAGAAACTTTACTTATCCCTCTGGTTTTGTTTAGATGTGGATGATGAGTATGAAGACGAAGACCCGTGGGAGGAAGGCGCTGAGGATATTTTGGAGAAAGGTAAGGTCACACATGGGGCCATGTTTGAGGATATCTAATACCTGAGAGGGAGTTCTATATGAACAATGTTGGGGCAGTTGTCTGTTGATGAGGACCGAGTTCATGAACTTTGTTGAATTTTTAATTATTAGAAAATGACTTACCTATGGGTGGTGTGCAGATGCTTAGCCATGATGGATTTGTCTGTAGTATTGTTTGGATTCAGGAAGGGACGGGAAGCATCACAAATACAATCAACAAATCTAAGCCAAAATTAGTATATGTGTGTTGACTGTGTTCTTCCTGTGCTAATAATTCCTTTTCTTGTGCATGCCTCCTTCAGTTAACGGTAAATCAATTCCTGATTTTCTGCTGTCTGTTTTCCTTGCATCTAATTAAATGGATTGGTTATCTCTCATTCAATAAGTCACATTCTGTTATAACTCCACCCACATTTTCTTACTGCTCCACTTCTATCTAAAGGAGCACTGATGGCAAATACATTATTGGGATCTCCTATAATAACTGAGGCTACCTGTATGAGGTAATATATTAATATATTGTATTTGACAGCTGTGACCTATTTACTAGTCAGGAAAATATTGTATAAATGTTGTTGAATGGTATGTTAACCTGACACCGGCAGAGTTATGACTTAGCAGTAGGGATGCAAAGGGTCGGAAATTTTCCATGAGAAGTTAAGCCTGGGATTTTGGCTTAAATGGCCCTAGCCCTCACACTCCGATCCAACAGGGCCCAACAACAGGGCCCAATATTTTACTCATTTGTTTTCTAATCTTTACAGGAAAATGCCACGGGCACTATCTGTGTGATGACATTTCACTGCAGCCAATGTAGAAGTGAAAGCTGTGTACATTTGCAAATACTGTGCCAAATCAAATGTGAAGAATGCAACAAAGATGCAGAATCATCTGGCCAAATGCCTAAAGTTCCCTCAGTGCTCACAACAAGCAACCTCTGACAAAAGTCCCTCTACTTCTATTCGAGGTGAAAATTATGAATCAGACACCATATCGATAGCAACAGCTTATGGTCCTCCTGGAATCAAATGTTTTTTTGACTCAATGGAGGAACGTAGTCAGAGAAATGCTGATGAATGTCTTGCTCGAGCTGTGTATGCAACTGGTTCACCTCTGCTCACAGGCAATGTGTATTACGAGACATTTCTGAATGTTCTTCACCTAGCATACACCCCTTCAACTAGACATGCTTTATCTACTCTTTTGCTGGATACAGAGTTCAACAGAGGTCAAGTGAAGGTCCAGCAAATCATAGTGAACGCAGACTGTATTGCAATCATCTCTGGTTGGAGGTCGAATGTTCATGGGCAAGCAATAATTAACTACATCTCCACCCCTCAACCAGTATTTTACAAGAGCACAGACACAATGGACAACAGACACACCGGTCTCTACATTGCAGATGAGCTGAAGGCAGTCATCAATGACCTTGGACCACAGAAAGTATTTGCACTGGTGACAGACATGCATTGAATCTGCTCCTCAAGGACATCATGGCACTGAAAACAATGGATACACTCTACAAGAGAGCCAAGGAAATGGTTGGGTATGTGAAGGGTCAACAAGTTATAGCAGCAATCTTCCTCACCAAGCAAAGTGAGAAGAATAAGAGCATCACATTGAAGCTGCCCAGCAACACCCGTTGGGGTGGTGTTGTCATGTTTGACAGTCTTCTGGAGGGGAAAAAGTCTCCAAGAAATGGTCTAGTCTGCCGATATGGACTGCCCCATCAAGAGGATCCTCCTGGATGATGTATTTTGGGAGAGAGTGGTAAGCAGCCTGAAACTCCTGAAACCTATAGCAGTAGCCATTGCACGGATTGAGGGAGACAATGCCATCAATCAATCAATCAATTTTATTTTATATAGCCCTTCGTACATCAGATAATATCTCGAAGTGCTGTACAGAAACCCAGCCTAAAACCCCAAACAGCTAGAATGCAGGTGTAGAAGCACGGTGGCTAGGAAAAACTCCCTAGAAAGGCCAAAACCTAGGAAGAAACCTAGAGAGGAACCAGGCTATGAGGGGTGGCCAGTCCTCTTCTGGCTGTGCCGGGTGGAGATTATAACAGAACTATGCCAAGATGTTCAAAAATGTTCATAAGTGACAAGCATGGTCAAATAATAATCAGGAATAAATCTCAGTTGGCTTTTCATAGCCGATCATTAAGAGTTGAAAACAGCAGGTCTGGGACAGGTAGGGGTTCCATAACCGCAGGCAGAAGAGTTGAAACTGGAATAGCAGCAAGGCCAGGCGGACTGGGGGCAGCAAGGAGTCAGCACGGCCGGTAGTCCCGACGTATGGTCCTAGGGCTCAGGTTCTCAGAGAGAAAGAGAGAACGAGAGAATTAGAGAGAGCATACTTAAATTCACACAGGACACTGGATAAGACAGGAGAAGTACTCCAGGTATAACCAACTGACCCCAGCCCCCCGACACATAAACTACTGCAGCATAAATACTGGAGGCTGAGACAGGAGCGGTCAGGAGACACTGTGGCGCCATCCGAAGAAACCCCCGGACAGGGCCAAACAGGAAGGATATAACCCCACCCACTCTGCCAAAGCACAGCCCCCACACCACTAGAGGGATATCCTCAACCACCAACTCAACCACCATCCTGTCTGATGTTAAGACTCCGCTTGCAGATGTAAGAGAAGAAATTCGTACTGCCCTGCCCACTTCACTGTTGCCCCAAGCAGAGGAAACTGCAGTTCTGAAATCCATCAAAAAGCATGAAGACTTCTGCCTGAAGCCCATACATGCTGTAGCGTATATGTTGGACCCCAAGTATGCTGGCAAGAGCATCCTGTCTGACGCAGAGATCAACAAGGCCTATGGTCTCATCACTACCGTGTCTCGCCACCTTGGCTTAGATGAGGGCAAGGTTCTTGGCAGTCTGGCGAAGTACACGCGCAAGCAAGGGCTTTGGGATGGAGATGCAATTTGGCCGTTGTGCCAACATATCTCATCAGCACCTGGTGGAAGGGACTTTGTAGATCTGAGGCTCTTTCCCCTGTTGCCTCCATCATCCTCCAAATCCCACCAACATCAGCCGCCTCAGCGCAACTGGTTCTTGTTTGGGAACACACAACAGGTTGACCAATGCAAGGGTTGAAAAATTGGTGCCCACCTGGGCAAATTTGAGGCTTTTTGAGCCTGACAACGAGCCATCCTCAACACGGTTGGAAAGTGACAGTGAAGATGAGGCCTCGAGTCTGATCTTCAAGAGGTGGACTTTGAGGAGGTCCGGGGAGAAGACATGGAAGCCTGAGAGGAAGACAACCAAAGCTTTAGTCTAGAAACTATAATTTTACAGAGATCCGATAATACATTCAATATTCTCTTTTGTTCTTCAGTAAAATCATCTCATGTGATGAGTCAACTCACTTCTTGCCACTAGGGGTGTGCCATTTCGACATAGCACAAAATCGTACCCAATTTAAACGGCCTCGTACTCAATTCTTGCTCGTACAATATGCATATTATTCTTACTATTGGATAGAAAACACTCTCTAGTTTCTAAAACCGTTTGAATTATGTCTGTGGGTGAAACGGAACTCTTTCTGCAGCGAAATCCATGACAGGAACTGCGATGGTCTGAACTAGGCTCTGCTCTCAGATCAGTTTAAAGCTCTGTATGTATCCTATGGGTCGACATGAACTGCACCCGCCTTCCCCTGGATGTCAGTAACCAATGAGAAGTGGAATGGATTTTCTACGTAGTTCTCAGAGTTTATAAAAGGCCAAGGAGCGAGGGGTCCTCTCTTTTCAACGTTCGCCATTACGCAAAGCAAGACCTCAGGGTGGCATTTTGAAACGCTCAGTTATCAACCTTAGATATATCCGTCTGTAATTTAATTCGTTATAGGTGTTAGAAACATCATAACGAAGTTATTTTAAACCGAGTTATATCAGTTTATGCGAGTATATTGCTATTTTCGGAATTTCCTTAGTATTGAGTTTGAAGATTTGGGCATGCTGTGGCCTCATAGCTAATGTTAGCTGCTACTTCCGAAGTTGAACAGACGTTTTACAACCAAGCAACAATTCTTTTGGACAAAGGACCACTTCGCCAAGATTCTGATGGAAGCTCGTCCAAAAGTAAGAGCTATTTAGGATGTTATTCCGTATTTATGTGGAAAAATGTAAACGTATTTGTCCGCCATTATTGCGGCACTAGTCTGGCTGTAACGCACACTGTATGTCTAGTAACGTTAATTTTAAAAATCTAACTCAGCGTTTGCATTAATAACTAATGCATCTTTCGTTTGATGTCCAACCTGTATTTTTTTAGTCAAGTTTACGATTATTTATTGATTAGACTAGGTGCCTTTCCAAGATGGCGCCGGCCAGAATGCATGCCCTGTTGCTACTGATCACATTGTATAACCACGGTTTGTGCTGCTAAATATGCACATTTTCGAACAAAACCTATATGGATTGTGTAATATGATGTTACAGGACTGTCATCTGAAGAATTCTGAGAAGGTTAGTGGAAAATTATTTTATTTTGGTGGTGAATACGTTATCGCTATGTTTGGCTGGAATCAATGCTGTTGTCTGGTTTGCTAATGTGGTAAGCTAATATAACGATATATTGTGTTTTCGCTGTAAAACACTTAGAAAATCTGAATTATTGTCTTGATTCACAAGATCTGTGTCTTTCATCTGCTGCACGCTGTGTATTTTTAAGAAATGTTTTATGATGAGTAATTAGCTAATACACGATGTTCTCTGTAGTTATTCTAGTCATTTTAGTGAGAGTTGTGATGGGGGCTGCAATCGTAAACTATGATTTATACCTGAAATATGCACATTTTTCTAACAAAACCTATGATATACAATAAATATGTTATCAGACTGTCATCTGATGAGGTTGTTTCTTGGTTAGTGGCTATTTATATCTTTATTTGGTCGAATTTGTGATAGCTACTGATGCAGTAAGAAAATGGTGGAGTATGAGAGTGGTGTATTTTGCTAACGTGGTTAGCTAATAGATTTACATATTTTGTCTTCCCTGTAAAACATTTTAAAAATCAGAAATGATGGCTTTATTCACAAGATCTGTATCTTTCATTTGGTGTCTTGGACTTGTGATTTCATGAACATTTTATTTTATGATATCCCTGTGGCTTTAGGCTAGGCTATGCTAGTCAGCTTTTTTGATGGGGGTGCTCCCGGATCCGGGTTTGTGAGGCGTTAGAGGTTCAATTCATAACTAAATAGTTTTTATTTCTATTGGAAGGATTTCATTATTTGCAATTTGTCAACTTATGATAAGGTAAAATGTTTGTTTCTGTCTCCATATGGTAAATATATCCAATGCAAAAAACATCTACATTTAAATTGAATTAATATTAATTTTCATATATTCCTGTTAATTCCCACGGAAAGTTTCCACCTTTGAGTATTCCCCGAAATATACAACCTTATCTGTAGTAAATAATCAGACCATGGGATTCTAGGCACTTACGTGAACCAAGTGTGACCATTTGCCTGAAATGCTACCTGCTAGAATAAAGCTAATATGTGTGATTTTAGCTAACTGATATTGTTTAAGCTTTTTTTGGCACATCAATCAGCCATATCACAAAGACTCATAAGCATCCACATTACAATTACCCACATTACAATCATCCATGGTCTCATGAGCCATTGGGCTTTTTACCATCATTAATGTTACTTTTTTCCCTTCCATTTGTTCCTGTCTGTGCCCCTGCCACTCTTTGCTGTGTGTGTATGACAATCTCATTTGGCTCTTAATCTGTCTTCCTCCCTCTACCTTAACCTGCCTGGCCCGGAGCAGAGGAAGCTGAGGGTAAGTGTTTTACTTCTTCCAATATGAAAAAGACCTACCTACCACTTGGGGCTAGACATAGGTGTACACAGATAGGTTCTTTTAAAGGACCACTTGTTTGAACTGATAACTTTTACATTCAATCTTATACATTAAATAGTTTTTTGTGTGACTGTAATGTGCTTACTGAGTCTGCTTTACTCTTCAGTGTCCAACATTGACCATGTGGTCCTGGATGAGGACAACTCTGGCTCCCGCAGGCTGCAGAACCTCTGGAGGTAATGTGTTCTTATGGGCTAAGAGTGGCTAGGCTTCTTTCCATTAATATTCCAGTTGTTACTATGCAAAGCTGTGTTCTTGAAGTCTGACATTTGAATGTTTCGATATTTCAGAGATTCCAGAGAAGAGGCCTTGGGTGAATATTACATGAGGAAATATGCCAAGCAATCAGGAAATGAGTGAGTATTTTCACAGTAGTAATCTGTTAATTTTAGTTTCAACATTGATTTTACCGGTTATCCCTTTGACTGAAATTTTGGTTTTTGATTCCCTCTAGTTTTCCTGGGGGTTCTGAGGAACTGTCTGATGACATCACCCAGCAGCAGCTACTCCCTGGCGTCAAGTATGTATCACCTTCACCAAGATGGGGAATGGATTTTTAGTGCATTTTTAGTGCACTACAACAATCCAATAATATATGTACACTGCTCAAAAAAATAAAGGGAACACGTAACCTGTTTGGGCTGAAGGGGCAGTATTGAGTAGCCAGATAAAAGGTGCCCATTTCAAACGGCCTCGTACTCAATTCTTGCTCGTACAATATGCATATTATTATTACTATTGGATAGAAAACACTCTCTAGTTTCTAAAACCGTTTGAATTATATCTGTGAGTCAAACAGAACTCATTTGGCACAAACTTCCTGACCAGGAAGTGGAAAGTCTGAAATTGGGGCTCTGTTCTACTTCCTGCCTATAAATGGGCATGATACGTAAGAGTATACGTGCACTTCATAGACCTTCCCCTGGATGTCAAGAGGCGGTGAGAGAAGAAATGTAGTGTTTATCTTGGTCTGAAGTGGAATACAGGCTCTTTGTATGAAGTGTCCGCCCATTTCCTGTTTTCTGGAGGCGCGAAAGGGGACTTGGATTTGCCTTCTGTTTAGCTGCCGTTATAGGAGACTAATATCTCCGGCTTTGATTTTATTTGATACATGTGACCATATCATCGTAAAGTATGTTTTTTCAATATAGTTTCATCAGATTATTGAAGATTTTTCGGGAGTTTTGCCGTGTTCCGTTCTCTTCCGTTTGTTGACATGGAGAGATTCAAGCCACTTGGCTAGCGCGCTTGCTAAATCAAGAGGGAAAATGAACGTTCTAAATCCAAACAACGATTGTTCTTGACAAAGGACACCTTGTCCAACTTTCTGATGGAAGATCACCAAAAGTAAGAAACATTTTATGATGCTATTTCATATATCTGTCGTGCATGTGAACTAGTCGTCGGCGCCCAACGTTTGGGTACTCAGCTATACCGAAGCTGGATGTCGTAATTAAGTTATTTTTTAGAATTCTAAAACTGCGATTTCATTAAGAACTAATGGATCTATAATTTCCTATACAACATGTATTTTTTAGTTATGTTTATGAATAGCTATTTGGTCAGAATATGTGTGTCAGAAAACGTGTCAGAAAAATATCGTTGCTGTTTAGACGTTGTGGAAAAAGTAGCTAAGTTAGCACAATGTGTAACCACTGATTTCAGCTCTAAATATGCACATTTTCGAACAAAACATAAGTGTATGTATAACCTGATGTTATAGGACTGTCATCTGATGAAGAATATCAAGGTTAGTCAAAAAAAATATATCTTTTACTGGTTTGTTACGATCGCTAACTTTTGCTAGTGGGAAATGGCTTGTCTTTCTGGCTATTGTGGTAAGCTAATATAACACTATATTGTGTTTTCGCTATAAAACATTTAATAAATCGGAAATATTGGCTGGAATCACAAGATGCCTGTCTTTCATTTGCTGTACACTATGTATTTTTCAGAAATGTTTTATGATGAGTAATTAGGTATTTGACGTTGGTGTCTGTAATTATTATGGCTGCTTTCGGTGCAATTTCTGATTGTAGCTGCAATGTAAACTATGATTTATACCTGAAATATGCACATTTTTCGAACAAAACATAGATTTATTGTATAACATGTTATAAGACTGTCATCTGAAGTTGTTTGTTGGTTAATTTGGTTGGTTCTTGGTTAGTTAGGTTGGCTTTGTGCATGCTACCTGTGCTGTGAAAAATGTCTGTCCTTTTTTTGTATTTGGTGGTGAGCTAACATAAATGTACGTGCTGTTTTCGCTGTAAAACATTTTAAAAATCGGACATGTTGGCTGGATTCACAAGATGTTTACCTTTCATTTGCTGTATTGGACTTGTTAATGTGTGAAAGTTAAATATTTCTAAAAAATATCTTTTGAATTTCGCGCCCTGCACTTGAAGTGGCTGTTGTCATAAGTGTACCGGCACCGCCCTGCAGCCATAAGAAGTTTAAACAACACAATGTAACTCCAAGTCAATCACACTTCTGTGAAATCAAACTGTCCACTTAGGAAGCAACACTGATTGACAATAAATTTCACATGCTGTTGTGCAAATGGAATAGACAAAAGGTGGAAATTATAGGCAATTAGCAAGACACCCCCAATAAAGGAGTGATTCTGCAGGTGGTGACCACAGACCACTTCTCAGTTCCTATGCTTCCTGGCTGATGTTTTGGTCACTTTTGAATGTTTGCGGTGCTCTCACTCTAGTGGTAGCATGAGACGGAGTCTACAACCCACACAAGTGGCTCAGGTAGTGCAGCTCATCCAGGATGGCACATCAATGCGAGCTGTGGCAAGAAGGTTTGCTGTGTCTGTCAGCGTAGTGTCCAGAGCATGGAGGCGCTACCAGGAGACAGGCCAGTACATCAGGAGACGTGGAGGAGGCAGTAGGAGGGCAACAACCCAGCAGCAGGACCGCTACCTCCGCCTTTGTGCAAGGAGGAGCACTGCCAGAGCCCTGCAAAATGACCTCCAGCAGGCCACAAATGTGCATGTGTTAGCATATGGTCTCACAAGGGCTCTGAGGATCTCATCTCGGTACCTAATGGCAGTCAGGCTACCTCTGGCGAGCACATGGAGGGCTGTGCGGCCCCACAAAGAAATGCCACCCCACACCATGACTGACCCATCGCCAAACCGGTCATGCTGGAGATTGTTGCAGGCAGCATAACGTTCTCCACGGCGTCTCCAGACTCTGTCACGTCTGTCACATGTGCTCATGTGCTCAGTGTGAACCTGCTTTCACCTGTGAAGAGCACAGGGCGCCAGTGGCGAATTTGCCAATCTTGGTGTTCTCTGACAAATGCCAAACGTTCTGCACGGTGTTGGGCTGTAAGCACAATCCCCACCTGTGGACGTCAGGCCCTCATACCACCCTCATGGAGTCTGTTTCTGACCGTTTGAGCAGACACATGCACATTTGTGGCCTGCTGGAGGTCATTTTGCAGGGCTCTGGCAGTGCTCCTCCCTGCACAAAGGCGGAGGTAGCGGTCCTGCTGCTGGGTTGTTGGCCTCCTCCATGTCTCCTGATGTACTGGCCTGTCTCCTGGTAGCACCTCCATGCTCTGGACACTATGCTGACAGACACAGCAAACCTTCTTGCCACAGCTCGCATTGATGTGCCATCCTGGATGAGCTGCACTACCTGAGCCACTTGTGTGGGTTGTAGACTCCGTCTCATGCTACCACTAGAGTGAGAGCACCGCCAGCATTCAAAAGTGACCAAAACATCAGCCAGGAAGCATAGGAACTGAGAAGTGGTCTGTGGTCACCACCTGCAGAACCACTCCTTTATTGGGGGTGTCTTGCTAATTGCCTATAATTTCCACCTTTTGTCTATTCCATTTGCACAACAGCATGTGAAATTTATTGTCAATCAGTGTTGCTTCCTAAGTGGACAGTTTGATTTCACAGAAGTGTGATTGACTTGGAGTTACATTGTGTTGTTTAAGTGTTCCCTTTATTTTTTTGAGCAGTGTATATATATATATAACATATTCTCAATGTTCTTGGTATTGTATTTTCTTTTTCAAAGGGATCCTAATCTATGGACGGTCAAGTGTAAGGTATGGAGCTTATATTTTTGTGTAGACATCCTAAAGTTCAGCACACAATAAAAACAGTTCAAAAAAGTAATTTTGCCTATGTCATGCATTTTGTCATTACAGATTGGAGAAGAGAGAGCAACTGCCATTGCGTTAATGAGGAAATTCATTGCCTATCAATTCACAGACACGGTAGGTCCCCGCCCTCATTTTCTGCATTCACAGCTTCTACCCCCAAGCCATAAGACTCCTGAACATCTAGTAAAATTGCTACCCAGACCTACATGTACATGCTACCTCAACTAACCGGTGCCCCCGCACATTAACTCTGTACAGGCACCCCCCTGTGTATATATATTGTTATTTTTAATTACTTGTTACTTTTATCTCTTATTCTTATCCGTATTTTTTGAAACTGCACTGTTGGTTAGGGGCTCATAAGTATGTAAGGTTTACACCTGTTGTATTCGGTGCATGTGACCTAATAAGATTTGATTTGAAATGTTCTATGTAATAAGATGCTAATGTTTGCATTTAGTGTTTTATATGATGGATCTCTTGCTAGCCTGTATATCTCTTGGCGATTATATATATGTTAAAAAAAAAAATGTAAGGTGCTTTGCCAACCTGTGAAACTTTTTCCTATACACCATTTCTACACAGCCCCTCCAAATCAAGTCGGTAGTGGCTCCCGAACATGTCAAAGGTTACATCTATGTGGAGTCGTACAAGCAGACTCACGTCAAGGCTGCAATTGACGGAATAGGCAACCTGAGGATGGGCTTCTGGAACCAGCAGATGGTTCCCATCAAGGAGATGACAGACGTCCTCAAGGTGGTCAAAGAGGTGACCAACCTCAAGCCCAAGTCCTGGGTCCGACTCAAGAGAGGCCTCTACAAAGATGACATTGCCCAGGTATGCTTGAAACACATTGTGGAAATCAACACTTGTGAAGACTGATTAAAATGTATTTTGAAGACAAAGGTAAATATCCTTACCATATTCTTGGAACGTACATGTATTCTCCTCCTTTAGGTGGACTATGTGGAGCCCAGTCAGAACACGATATCACTGAAGATGATTCCCAGGATAGATTTAGACAGAATTAAGGCCCGCATGAGCATGGTAAGCAACGGCAGCACTCTGTTGTCATGGGCTACTCTCCACCCTCAACTTTGATATCCCCTGACACTCTTCCTGTTGTTTGTCTCCCAGAAAGAATGGTTTGCAAAGCGGAAGAAGTTCAAGAGACCAGCCCAGAGACTCTTCGATGCAGAAAAGATCAGGTACACTGAAACATGTCCTGAAGACTATCATTATTGGGGATTCGATTACACTGTCCTAAATAGATAAGATCGCAGCCTCAATTACCTTCTGATGGTGTTTTCTTCCAGGTCACTTGGTGGGGATGTCAGCCACGATGGAGACTTCATGATATTTGAAGCTAACCGCTACAGCCGTAAAGGGTTCCTCTTCAAGAGCTTTGCCATGTCGGCTGTGGTAAGACGACCACGTTGCCTCAATACCACTGTTTTTATTAACCATTTGTTGAAAGCCCTATCGTGAAAAACGGGGCTGAAAAGTGTTCTTAGTTATCTGTACTCATGGCTCAGTCTCTTTATTGTGATCTATAGATCACTGAAGGCGTGAAACCCACTCTGTCAGAGCTGGAGAAGTTTGAGGACCAGCCAGAAGGCATTGATCTGGAGGTGGTGACTGAAACCGCAGGTAACAGCCACTTCTAAAGCATACTCAGGATATATGAGATTTGGTATTTACTTTATGGTTTTCATTTACGTGTATCTGCTTTTGTAAGAGGCATGTCTTGTTGTGTGACCACAGGTAAGGAGCGTGAGCACAACCTCCAGGCCGGGGACAATGTGGAGGTGTGTGAAGGGGAGCTGATCAACTTGCAGGGCAAGATCCTGAGTGTGGATGGCAACAAGATCACCATCATGCCCAAGCATGAGGACCTGAAGGTAATTACAAACGCGAAGCAGACAAGACATTTGGGAGGACATTTCACATTTGTCCTACTAGAGTTGGGCCTAAAGTCAAATTGTGTGGAAACGGGTTCACACAGGTTAGAATTGTCAAAACGGTACATAATGTTCTGCTGGTTTTCGGTAGAATTTTGTTCAGATATTCTCAGGCCCTAAAGTAAGATATTCAGTCTATTTGTTGTTAAAAACAAGCCAAAGACATTGACCCTGGGTCAAGCCGTTACGAGCCAGATTCTTGTTTTCATTGGAATGACGTGTTGTTATTTATTTGTCTAGGCAAACAAATTGGAATTTCAATGAGAACTACCAGTAAACCAGGGGTGGGCAATCAACATAGGGATGATTTTATTTTGTGTGTGTTTTTGGACTGATATTTATCAAAATCGGTGCATCAATTTGCGGGCCAGAAAAAGGGCGGATATTTCCATTGTTTCTGTTATTTCTGCATACCTTCGATCTGGTTTTAGGCGTTCGATCTGGTTTTAGACGTTCAAGTGTAGCCTGGATTTGGTTTTCAATCCAAAATGATCATTTATAGAGATGTACCAATGTGGATACATTTTTTTATTTTCCATTTTATGGCCTTTATAGCCGTTCTAGCACTGATTACAAACTGCAGCCACGTTTCTATTTATACAGATAATAAGAACATATGTGAAATTACTTTAATATTGGAAAGGTGTACGTTTTTATTTGCATCTCAAAGTGACTGAAAAGCATCAAAGATTTAGCAAATTTCAGCAAAACATTATGGAAGCTCATCAGGTAATAACTGTGTGTATAAAAAGGTAATCTGCATTGCTTTCAATTGCAGTTTTGTCACAGTCCCTTCTAAAGTGTCCTGCGCGGCTTGTGTCGTAGAGGAAAACCAAACGCATGTCTTCCCGAGTTCCTCCAACCTTTCAAAAGCTAGAGCCAAAATCTGCTAATAGCGGACATCGGATGTTACTTGTGTAACTGCAGTTCTATGTGCTAAGCGGTGCATTCAGTTGACTATAGACAAGCTCTAATTTTTTACTAAATCCACCGCAGGCTGAATTTAATTGGCTGTCAAGCCAGATTCTGGCTCAGCCAAGTCAAATAGCCTGCAAATGGAACACGATTCATCACAGCATGAAGAAAGCATCGGGCTGTGTGTAGTCATGAATAGACTACTTAATCATGCTTCCCAAAAATGTGGGATTGTCCCTTTCAATACTTCCCAAAAAATATGGGAGTGGTAGAATACAACCCGTAGACACTGAATGACCCGGGGTCAAGTGATCACAAACCAGATTCTTGTTTGCGTAGGAATAATGTGGTTAGTTATTAGTCAAGCCACAAAAACTGGAATTTATAGAACTAACTCCCATTACAGCATGATGAAGAAATTGAGCTTCCCATAAATGTGGGACGGATAGAATTACGGGATCAAAACGTTCGCATGAGGCGGCCAGACATTCCCACTGTGTTTGTTCTTTCTCATTGGCACTGATACAAAATAATGGTTTGCTATTGATGTCTGGTCTGTGTGCAGGATCCACTGGAGTTCCCGGCCCATGAATTGAGGAAGTACTTCCGTATGGGTGACCACGTCAAGGTGATAGCAGGCCGCTACGAGGGCGACACAGGCCTCATCGTACGCGTGGAGGATAACTTTGTCATCCTCTTCTCTGACCTCACCATGCACGAGGTAAGCAACGTCACATTATTCAACTGGGACATCAATAAAAAATAAAAAATGATGATATTTTGCATAATTCCTACCTAACTTCAGTGAACCATTATCGATGTTACGGGGGGTGTGTGTGTGTGTGTGTGTGTGCTCTGCAGTTGAAGGTCCTGCCCCGGGACTTGCAGCTGTGCTCTGAGACGGCGTCAGGGGTAGATGCCGGGGGCCAGCACGAATGGGGGGAGCTGGTCCAACTGGACCCCCAGACCGTGGGAGTTATTGTCAGGCTGGAGAGAGAGACATTCCAGGTTGGTACTCATATTACTCTTCCGCAAAATACATTTCCACTTAAATGATCAGGTTCAGATCAGGACAAAATAAATGTTATTTTATAAGATATTGGGTGTGGGCTTGGAGTCGTGGTTGTGTTCCTGCTGGAGATATGTTTTGTCTGCCATCTGTTCTTGAAATGGGAACTTGAGTGATTTTGCTAAATTTTAAAATTGGCGCATAGTGTAATGTCTATTAAATTGTGGCAGTAAATCCCTGAGCATTCCTATAGTGCTCACGTGTATTCCTCTTCTTCTCCCCAGGTCCTCAACATGCACGGCAAGGTGCTGACGGTGCGTCACCAGGCAGTGAATCGGCGGAAAGACAACCGCTTTGCTGTGGCGCTGGACTCTGAGCAGAACAACATTCACGTCAAAGACATCGTCAAGGTCATCGACGGGCAACACTCGGTAAGATTCACCACAGTTCTGCTTTCTATAGGTCTAAACTCATAAATGTATTTCTCAACTCCAGCTTTAGTAGGGCCCTATAAAATCTGCTATGTGGACAGGAATCACGGAATTAAACAATATTCAAAAATGTATTACATTTAATCGGAAATCAACTAAATGTATTGAACTTATTAGATCATTTATTCATTTGCCTAAGATGATCATAATCAAGAACAAAATGCATAAGTGATTCTTAGTTTCCTTCAACTTTCTGAAGAGACAACGTGGAATTGCCTCGGGCTGTGTGCGCATTTGTCTACCACTTCATGTATCCGTTAGATATCATTAGCATCATCGCTTTCTTCTGGTAGATGGAAAGGCTTTCCAAAAAACCTTCTCAATTTAAATGTTAACTACAAAGTAGCCTACCTAGCAGAATAATCATGACTATCATGATTTGCATCAATCCAGTGGCGATTTGTTTAGCAAACTCTGCAATCACATTTGCGCTATTGAAACACTGCTAACCGAACAAGTCTCTTGCTGGTGTACACTTAAATTTTAAGGGGATCTACACCCAAAAATGAAAATTCCTTAGATTTTTCCCAGACCTCAAACGTGGTCTCCTGATTTCGTTTAAGCCTTGTTGTGGACTTAGAACATTACAATGTTGTTTTTAAAGGGATTTTGAGACAAAAATGGCATCTGAAACCAGGAAAAACAAAACGTTGAAGGAAAACTAAATGGAATTAGGCAACAAACAAAACAATTGTCTAGGGCTCTACTATAGGCCTCCATCTAGGTTTGGTGACTACTTTCAAAGCCAGTGTCTGGACTCGAGTCCTCATTGACAAAATTGGTAAGTCGGCTTAGAGCTTTGACGTACAGTACCAGTCAAAAGTTTGGGCACACCTACTCATTCTAGTTTTTTTTTGGTGGGGGTGCGAGAATGCCAAGAGTGTGCAAAGCTGTCATCAAGGCAAAGGGTGGCTACTTTGAAGAATCTCAAATATACACTGCTCAAAAAAATAAAGGGAACACTTAAACAACACAATGTAACTCCAAGTCAATCACACTTCTGTGAAATCAAACTGTCCACTTAGGAAGCAACACTGATTGACAATAAATTTCACATGCTGTTGTGCAAATGGAATAAACAACAGGTGGAAATTATAGGCAATTAGCAAGACACCCCCAATAAAGGAGTGGTTCTGCAGGTGGTGACCACAGACCACTTCTCAGTTCCTATGCTTCCTGGCTGATGTTTTGGTCACTTTTGAATGCTGGCGGTGCTCTCACTCTAGTGGTAGCATGAGACGGAGTCTACAACCCACACAAGTGGCTCAGGTAGTGCAGCTCATCCAGGATGGCACATCAATGCGAGCTGTGGCAAGAAGGTTTGCTGTGTCTGTCAGCGTAGTGTCCAGAGCATGGAGGCGCTACCAGGAGACAGGCCAGTACATCAGGAGACGTGGAGGAGGCCGTAGGAGGGCAACAACCCAGCAGCAGGACCGCTACCTCCGCCTTTGTGCAAGAAGGAGCAGGAGGTGCACTGCCAGAGCCCTGCAAAATGACCTCCAGCAGGCCACAAATGTACATGTCTGCTCAAACGGTCAGAAACAGACTCCAGGAGGGTGGTATGAGGGCCCGATGTCCACAGGTGGGGGTTGTGCTTACAGCCCAACACCGTGCAGGACTTTTGGCATTTGCCAGAGAACACCAAGATTGGCAAATTCGCCACTGGTGCCCTGTGCCCCTCACAGATGAAAGCAGGTTCACACTGAGCACATGTGACAGTCTGGAGACGCCGTGGAGAACGTTCTGCTGCCTGCAACATCCTCCAGTATGACCGGTTTGGCGGTGGGTCAGTCATGGTGTGGGGTGGCATTTCTTTGGGAGGCCGCACAGCCCGAGGTAGCCTGACTGCCATTAGGTACCGAGATGAGATTTAAGGACATTACATCAAATTTGGATCAGCCTGTAGTGTGGTTTTCCACTTTAATTTTGAGTGTGACTCCAAATCCAGACCTCCATGGGTTGATAAATTTGATTTCCATTGATCATTTTTGTGTGATTTTTGTTGTCAGCACATTCAACTATGTAAAGAATAGTTAGAATAATAAGAATAGTTCATTCAGATCTAGGATGTTATTTTAGTGTTCCCTTTATTTTTTGAGCAGTGTATTAGGGATACATGATATATCGGTGAACATATCGGAATCGGCTGACATTAGCTAAAAATGCCAACATCGGTATCGGCCCTATGTCTAGTTTAACGCCGGTGCATCGCTAAAATATATTTTAATTTAACACTTTTGGTTACTACATGATTCTGTTTGTGTTCATAGTTTTGATGTCTTCACTATTATTCTACAATGTAAAAAATAAAGAAAAACCCTTGAATGTGTACGTGTGTCCAAACTTTGGACTGTTACTTTATTTTCATGCACAAAATGGGACTGTGTTGAGTTTTAGGCCATATTGCTTATCTCTAGCTGTTTGTCTGTTTGCCAAAGGTGCGATAAGCATGTATAGGTTGTTAGCATATGTGTGGTTTGTTTGCCAGGGGCGTGAGGGAGAGATCCACCACATTTTCCGCGGCTTTGCCTTCCTGCACTGTAAAAAGCTGGTGGAGAACGGGGGCATGTTCGTCTGCAAGACACGCCACGTGGTGCTAGCCGGGGGCTCCAAGGTCAGTCTCCGACTTAGCTCTCATCACATCACTTTCAAGTCTCCCATCTATGCCATCATCTCTTAACCTTCTCCAGTGGGAACCATCAGAGCTGTTGTTGACATTTTTATTCTTTCATTCTTTGGCTATAGCCTCGAGACGTCACCAACTTCACCGTGGGAGGCTTCGCTCCTAGGAGTCCAAGTATCAGCAGCCCCATGCATCCAGGTTGTGGTGGTGAGTGGAGTACAGCTCACAGAGAGCATGTGGTCATAATCCCACTCGCACTATAAACTGTGTATTACACTGCCGTTTGATTTTTAGACATTAGCGAACAGTTGCTTAGTGCAGGATGCAACACTAAATAACAATTATCAGACCACAGGCATTACACAACTCCTGTCCTCTCCTTCAGGCCAGCAGCAGAGGGGTGGTGGAGGAGGTGGACAGATGGGGCGTGGCCGGGGCAGGAGGGACAACGACCTGATTGGACAGACCGTCCGCATCTCCCAGGGACCATACAAGGGTAATGCTGCGTTCATAACATCTCAGAAATGTGTAAATATCAGCATACGACTGGGAGAAATCTACTTGAATGCTCCTCCAGCTGGTAATTACTAGTGGGAAACTCATCTATCATCTCCAAGCTCTTACTTCTCTCACATGCTAAAATCTGATGTCGTATACTATTGAAATGATCTCAATAACACCATTTTTGACACTTAAATGCAACAGCAAAACATTATTTACAAAGAAACATCTGTTTTTGAACACTATATATTTTTTGCAACTTTAATAGCTGTAGTTTTAGTTTATTGTTAACCCAGCTTGTTTGCCATTAGCCAATCTGCTTTCTCAATGAGTTCAAGGCATGCGAATGCACACAAGTAGGATTTTCTGAGTTTCCCCACTTGCTATGAATGCAGAAAAAGGACCAAACCAGGTCACATGTGAACCAGATAGGGTTGTCCTCTGCCATAGAATGGACAATATACACATTTAGCAGAAGATGCTGTTGCACCATGGGTGTTGGACTTTCTACACTTGGATCATTCTCAATAGGGAATCTTTTGTTCTTGACATTATTTCCCAGGGTATATTGGAGTGGTGAAGGATGCCACCGAGTCGACAGCCAGAATGGAGCTGCACTCGACAGGCCAGATCATCTCTGTGGACCGACAGCGTCTCACCACAATGTTCGTTCACATCATCAGGGATCTATTACAATGATATATTGTGAACACAGTGATATTAATGCAGTAGTTCACCTTTTTAGAGTGTTAATTACTGTTGACTTGTTTTTGTTACATTCAGGGGAGCCAAGAGACATGGAGGAATGACTTCCACCCACGGACGCACTCCCATGTACGGTTCCCAGACCCCCATGTACGGGACAGGCTCCCGTACCCCCATGTATGGCTCTCAGACCCCATTACATGATGGTGAGCGAGACACCCCACCAAGGAAATACCTCTATGGCCCTCAATCAGAATATATATCTTTGACCTGCAATATAACTATTCTTATTGTGGTGTACCTTGTTCCCCACAGGGAGCCGTACACCTCACTACGGCTCGCAGACTCCGCTGCATGATGGGAGCAGGACGCCGGGGCAGAGCGGAGCATGGGACCCCAGCAACCCCAACACACCGTCCAGGTAGGCTACATGTGGGGAAAAAACGAAATGTGGGAAAGTGCCTCAGCATTCTATGGTTGATAAGGGTTTGTTCGTCTTTGCCTGGTCAAGAGTTGTCAAAGTTAATACAGCTATTTTTCTGTACTTTCTACAGATCCTGAAAATAGGTTTCCCTAATAGGATAACTTTTTGGAAACGGCCTTTAACCTGTTCCTCTTGTTTCAGGGCGGACGATGACTTTGAGTTTGGTTATGATGACGAGCCCTCGCCGTCCCCTCAGGGCTACGGGGGCACGCCTAACCCCCAGACCCCTGGCTACCCAGAGGTGCCCTCACCCCAGGTCAATCCCCAGTACAACTCCCAGACCCCAGGCACCCCAGCCATGTGAGTCTCACACACACACACACACGGTTTTCCATTGTCTGTTTGCTGTCTTTTTCAATGTCTCTAGGCCCCTTTTACAGTGACGACCAACTGCTCAAGGTGGGTTTGATTCCCTCCGTCCTAGCCAAGTCCACTGACTGTGTGTGTTCCTCAGGTACAACACTGAACAGTACTCGCCGTACACTGCCCCCTCCCCACAGGGCTCGTACCAGCCCAGCCCCAGTCCCCAGAGCTACCATCAGGTGGCCCCCAGCCCAGTGGGCTACCAGAACACACACTCACCAGCCAGCTACCACCCCACCCCCTCACCCATGGCATACAAGGTAAGACCCGCCATGCTTGACATACATCTTTTGCCACTTAGTAGGACTAATGTTGATTTTAAAATTTTACTTGTCTGAAAGCTCAAGTCACTTGTCCCAAAAAAAAGAAAAATGGTCTGTAACACCATTTCTACATCATTGTATGATGCCCGGAACTACTTTTAAAAAAGAAAATCCATTACTATCTTTTTACCATAGAGAAAAGATAGAAAATGTAGGCTACACTCTGCCCATAGGCTTGAAAATGCAAAGAAGCCAGTCTCAAAATACCACACTGCCCCCTTTAAGGGTCTCCTGGAGGATGGTGGGCCACCTTTGGTAGCCTATAAAAATATTGAAACAATTACAACCAAATACTTTGTCTATATAAAATTCATACAACCGCTGAACATTAACAAAAAAAGTTAAAGCAATGAGGCTGACGCAACTGATCAGACAATTAAGCTTAAAATTTTGATAGAAATGTTGATGTACACACGAATGTTCCAAAACGCAATTAGTGTGAAAACACCGCTCTCAAAAGCACACCGCACTCCGAAGCACTTTCATGTGACAGAGGAAAATATCTGTTAGAAATGAAGAGGGGAGATCTAAAGATGCATCAACTAGCATGGGTTACTAATATCACCAGGATTGTGCCTTTGGCTGCTAGACAATAAAATAAGTTAAATTGGAAACGGGTATTCCCAAACTGGGGTACGCAATGCCGTCATGGGTACGCCAAATACAAATGTGATTCACATTTAAATAATACTAATATATATATTATTTTCAAACAGTCCATTTATATTTTCCAACGGGAATATACATTTGCGTGAGTTTTTTTCTCTCGCTTGCGTAGCCTCATTTCACTGCCAAAAATAAAATTAAACCATCTAGTGTTCAGCGAAATAACAACACAATGTCAAATAATTAACATCCAATCACATTACCGTTACTCTCTTGCGGGAATTCCACTGATGGTCCATATGTAGCCAAACGTAGCTGCTGCTCATTCCGTTTCCGTTTACCAGCAGTAGTAGCACTACCCTTTGTAACCACGTACCTATGTGAGAGTGGATTCTCGGCCCTCACTAGCATGAAAACTAAATACATGCACAGACTGTGTGTGGAAAATGATATAAGACAGACTCTCCAATACAACCCAACATTGCAGAGTTATGTGCATCCTTTCAAGCACACTCTTCTCATTAACATGTGGTGAGTTAATCACAATTTTCAATGAACAAATAAGGTTTTATATGTAAGATGGTTAAATAAAGAGCAAAATGATTGATTATTATATTATTTGTACTCTGGTCCTATAAGACCTCTTTGTTTCTTCCCTCGAGCCAGGACAAACTCACTCATTCTTATGTTTAATAAATGTATCGTATAGTGTGTGTGTGTGGCAGGCTTACAATGAGTGCAAAAAACAACATTTAAGATGGGTGCTAGAGGGGGTACGTCGCTGGAGGTTGAATGTTTGAAAGGGTACGGGACTATAAAAAGTTGTGGAACCAGCAATAGAACCATAAGAGATGCTGGTTTCAATGACACATGAATAGTTTCTAAAATAATTCCCTCAACATTTCTATGGTCGTGTTTTGGTTAGGCTAAGCTTCTTTGAAACAAGACATGCGTCATAAAATGACACAACAGGTTTTTAAAAATTCAGTTTGTGGTTAAATAGTTTGTAAATGCTGACTGCATCTGCTCAGATTAAAGGTGGGGGTGCGCAACTCAATATTAGGAAGGTGTTCCTAATGTTGGGTATACTTAGTGTATATTCTTGTCCATTTTATTTTTAAAATAAATACAAAAGTACTTGTTCTGGACAAGCGTTAATGTCGAGCTCTGCCACACACTTCATATTATTTCCCAGACATATGTCTTTCTCTTTAAGGGTGCTGCAATACGCTGTTGTAGCTTTCAGTGTGATGACAAGTGTTGCCTTGTCATTCTTTCCTACTAGTAAGACTTAGTGCTGTTGGTTTATACAATGGGCATGTCTTGCCAGAGGGAAAAAAAGTTTTACAATGAAACACGTTTGGAGGCTAATCTGCTAAATTCATCAGAACCTCCGTAGGCGCAAAGTTAATCTCCGAGCTGCTTCTCGTAACCATTGTTATTGAAGTTGCTCTTAAAAATGCTTGTTATTTACTGACTGCCTCAGTTATTGTAGTGGTCCAGATGCTTTGTTGCCCTTTGGCACTGTTCGGTTCTTATTTTTCAGAGTAAATAACCCACGGACACTAGAGAAGCTTTAACCAAGTTTATTCTTCCCAAGGGTTCTGTACAGCTGAAAACAGACATCTAAACATTTCAGACATCACAGTTTATATACATCCTACTTAAGACACTCCTCTTTACAGTTTATGGCTCCACAGGAAAGAAGGTAACCAAATACTAACCCTGATTACTCCCTTAACCTGTCTAGGACTGGGGTTCCTCGCCAACAGCCAATGAAATTGCATGGCGCCAAATTCAATTAACAGAAATCAGAACATATCATTATGTTTGGTCAGCAACTAGTCACAGAAAGCATACATCGATTTTCCAACCAAAGAGAGGAGTCACAAAAAGCAGAAATATTGATAAAATTCATCACTAACCTTTGATATTCTTCATCAGATGACACTCCCGGGACAACATGTTACACAATACATGTATGTTTTGTTCGATCAAGTTCATATTTATATCCAAAAACCTCAGTTTACATTTGGCTTTGCCTCCAAAACATCCTGTGAATTTGCACAGAGCCACATCAAATCACAGAAATACTCATAATAAACATTGATAAAAGATACAAGTGTTATTCACAGATTTAAAGATATACTTCTCCTTAATGCAACCGCTGTGTCAGATTTCAAAAAAGCTTTACGGAAAAAGCAAACCATGCAATAATTGGAGTATGGCACTCAGAGCCCAATCAAGACAAAAAGATATCCGCCATATTGTGCAGTTAACAGAGGTCAGAAATAACATTATAAACATTCACCTACCTTTGATGATCTTCATCAGAATGCACTCCCAGGAATCCCAGTTCCACAATAAATGTTTGTTTTGTTCGATTATGTCCAAATAACTCAGTACACAATCGGGCAGGTCCAGGCAAAAGTTCAGACAAAGTCATATTACAGTCCGTAGAAACATGTCAAATGAAGTATAGAATCAATCTTTAGGCTGTTTTTAACATAAATTGTCAGTAATGTTCCAACCAGAGAATTCCTTTGTCTTCAGAAAAGCAAATGGAACAGAGCTCGCTCTCACGTGAACGAGCGTCACGAGCTCAAAGCATTCTGCCAGACCTCTGACTCATTCCCCTCTCATTCGGCCCCACCTCACAGTAGAAGCATCAGACAAGGTTCTAAAGACTGTTGACATCTAGTGGAAGCCCTAGGAAGTGCAACATGACCCATATCCCACTATCTTCAATAGGGAATGAGTTGGAAAAACGACCAACCTCAGATTTCCCACTTCCTGGTTGGATTTTTTCTCAGGTTTTTGCCTGCCATATGAGTTCTGTTATACTCACAGACATCATTCAAACAGTTTTAGAAACTTCAAAGTGTTTCCTATCCAAATATACTAATAATATGCATATATTAGCAACTGGGACTGAGTAGCAGGACGTTTACTCTGTGCATGTTTTTCATCCAAACCTGAAAATGCTGCCCTCTATCCATAAGAAGTTTTAAGGTAAGGTGTCTAAAGTAAGATTTGAAAAGAGAGTGCTGATCAGAGAGCAGCGTTGCCTTTTTGTCCCATTGGTATAGACACATGCTTCAACAACTAAACAAACCTTCTCTCTGTGTGGTGTTTTGGCTGTTGTCGGAACGATGCATCGGTGAGACACTTTCAAATCTTAAGTTCCATCGCCCTGATTTTTGATTCCTCCTGTTGTCCCACCCCAGGCCAGTCCGAGCCCCAGCCCGGTAGGCTACAGCCCCATGACCCCCGGCGCCCCCTCCCCTGGCGGCTACAACCCCCACACCCCCGGCTCCAACATCGACCAGACCTCCTGTGACTGGGTCACCACCGACATCCTGGTGCGTGTTAAGGACACCTTCCTGGACAGCCAGGTGGTTAACCAGATGGGCGTCATCCGCAGTGTCACGGTGAGTAGCAAACACCACACCACTCCTCCACGTACCTAGATGCTACAGGGGTGAAGAAAGGCTCTCACGGATTAGATTCTACTTTGTTACCCAAGTTTCCTGTCTGGATTGAAATGGAGGGAACATTACTTTGGTTTTTAGGGAAAAAGAGTTGTATAGAAATGTTCATTTCTATGAGTCATTTGAGTAGAAATGAACTCTGGATTCCTGACAGTAACGGCTCCATTTTGGCTTGTTGATGGAAGAAAGGAGACACTGCCAAGATGGAGCAACACATTTGTCGTTTGTCGTATCTTGGGTAGATTGAGGGGAACAAAAACAATTGAATTAATTTTAGAATAAGGCTGTAACATAACAATGTGGAAAAAGTCAAGCGGTCTGAATACTTTCTGAATGCACTGCATATGTGTAACGTCCGTGACCAGTGATATACCAAATATGGGGTATATGCTGTATCATCCCTCATGGGGCGGCAGGTAGCCTAGTGGTTAGATCGTTGGACTAGTAACCGAAAGGATGCAAGTTCGAATCCCCGAGCTGACAAGGTACAAATCTGTCGTTCTGCCCCTGAACAAGGCAGTAAACCCGCTGTTCCTAGGCTGTCATTGAAAATAAGAATTTGTTCTTAACTGACTTGCCTAGTTAAATAAAAACATATTTGATGTAACCGATACAAACCATACAGAATGGGGGGGGGGGGTTTTATGCCTTATGGGCCTAATGGTAATGACATGTATTTTAAAGGTAAAAATGTATTACCTTTTTTTAATGTGACGTGAACACAACCTGTCATGTTTTCATCTGACTGTCAAACAAATCACTTCAAAAAGTAGGCTACCTGCACACGTTCGTCCATTCCAAAATAATTCCAGTATCCAAACAGTGCACCTAAAGTTTATTGAACAGAAAGAAAATATGTTACAAAACATCAGTGTAATGACACACTCTTGCATTAATTGATGCTGATAAATTGACTTTTTTTTTGTAAAATAAAAAGTCGACACCTGAAAAGGGGCTGAAATACGGGACGGAAATACAGCCATCTGTGTCTCCTGAGTTTGCTAGCAAAAGCTCAAGACCATGAGCGAGGCAGAGTAAAGAGATTACTGCGACTGAAACAACCTGAAACTGTCACTGGTTTAAACCATGACAGAGAGGTGGGGAAGTTCGCTTCATTCGGAATAAGCTTATATTTTCATATTTTTACCGCTGTAGCAGGACAAAATAGCATTTTATGGCTCAGTTGATAGAGCATGGCGCTTGCACCACCACAAGTTGTGGGTTCGATTCCCGGGGCCACCCATTCGTAAAATGTATGTATGCATTAAGTTGCTTTGGATAAAAAACTTTGCTAAATTGCTTATTATTTGTATTATGCTAGAAACCAATATAATTGTTAAATTAGAGACCCCCCCCCCCCCTCAAGTTGGAGTTTTGTTGCATTTAGGGGATCTTGTCTTATTCCCCCCTTTTACTATTCTTACCTATGTGTTATGTTGACAAGTTTGTTCTGTCAAACACAACATGAACGTGCTGAACCAAGTACTCCCAACATTGACCCGATGCATCTTCTCCTTCTTCAGGGTGGCATGTGCTCCGTCTTCCTCCAGGACACAGAGAAGGTGGTGAGCATCTCCAGTGAACACCTGGAGCCTGTCACCCCAACTAAGAACAACAAGGTAAGGCTGCTTCTCACCACAGCACCTCTTCGCTGGACTCAGAGCTCTGTGGACAGATGCATTGTTTTTGGGTTCATAAGGCTCTGGCTGCTCTTGGTGTGTCATCTGTGGTGCCTCTCTCCAGGTGAAGGTGATTCTAGGGGAGGACCGCGAGGCCACGGGGATCCTACTGAGTATTGACGGGGACGACGGCATCGTCAGGATGGAGCTGGATGACCAGCTGAAGATTCTCAACCTCCGCTTCCTGGGCAAGCTGGAGCTCTGAGCCAACACACTTCAACCTCACGCCCTCACTGCAAGGCAGCGTCACTCAAAACAAGCAGAATAAGTGCCTCCATGTTCACTATCAAAGATTAAAATTGCCCGTTTAATTTTTTTCCAGTCAAACTTGTGCTGTTAGTGAACTCCCATTGGTTTTTAGTGCTCTATGGTTGTAATTTCTGTCTATGCTTTACTTTTTTGTTATAGAAGCTACCTTTTGGTTACATGTGTACAATGTCAATTAGATTTTAACTGTTGCACTGTTTGGTGTCTTAAATAAACATTTTATACATTTTATACATTGTTTTTTAGTGCTCTATGGTTGTAATTTCTGTCTATGCTTTACTTTTTTGTTATATAAGCTACCTTTTGGTTACATGTGTACAATGTAAATTAAATGTGAACTGTTGCACTGTTTGGTGTCTTAAATAAACATTTTATATATACGCAACAATAAGGTGCTTTAAAATACTCATTTATTTTGCCAACAAAATGTATATTTGGACTCACCAAAAGCATGTTTGCAAAACCAAAATACTTAAAGGACATAAAGTGCCTGCATATTACACGAGTGCCTTAAATGTAATCTGTGTCAAAGATGTGAGCCCTGCAATTGAAGAACTTGTTTATTATTAGGTTAAGCCAGCAGGCATGGCAGCCCCGTCTGTGTTGAGGGCAGACGTAACACTAGTCACATGGCTGGTGTGGGTGGTCGTGGTTTATAGGGAAGTAGAAGACAGGGGAGTCCTGTGGACAGGGGTGCCCAGGAAAGGTGTGCCAGAGCTGGGTAGGTTCTGGTTCAGCTCCCTGGTCCTCTTCGTGATGACATCCAAGGGTGAGGTTTTGAGACAGAGGGATCTTCACCTGGACCAATATTTCTCGTCCCTGAGGGAAGTGATGGGGGATTTCATTTACATACCCACAAATAAACAGTTTCTCTACATCTGCAAAATCTTGGAAGCATCAGTGCCACTGCCAAATTACACCAAAGGGAAACAACTCTCGAGTGGTGATAATGTGTGGTTTGGTACAATACTACAGTGACTCTAGCTTGGTCCCAGATTTGTTTTTGCACTTGCCTATTCCAAAAGGTTTGGCATGACACTTGAGTGACAAGTAGCTGGCATGATGGAGCAGACAGGCTATGGATTCTTACCGAGCTCTTAGCTTACCTTTTCATCATTTATACACTGAATCTGGACATCGGGGTCATCTCCAATGACTGGGGCCAGAGCATGGTTGACTTTATCGTACTGAACAGATGGCAGAAAAATACCGTAACTGAATTCAAGTTTCATTCTACTTCCCCATGTAAACTTAAGTTCAATGTTAATTGCCTTTTTTGTCATAAATAGGAAATTATTTGTCATGTTCTCAGAGTTTCGGTTTCTGATCTCAACCAAACAAGTTCACTTAAGTGGTTCTATTTTATAAGATCCTACTGAAAACCATTCTGCAAAAACACAATAATAGATAATTGAATTATAGCCTTCATATCCTTATTTGGATGTAGTGTCTCAGTCTGTACATGAAAGCATTGTAATTTAGCTTCTGTAAACACCACAATGCATGCCTATAGCTGTCTCTTAACCATTCCCCAAGGTGATAGTGACTACCTACTGGATAAGACTGGTTACAGGAGGGCTTTATGCCTGCGTCCTCCAAGGCTCTGAATAACAGGTGGAGAACAGGTAGCTTAGCCAGGATAAAAGCCGTCAAGAGGTTTGACTATGTGTAATGGTGAAACAGGCAGGTTAGGTTTGTGAATGTGAACAGTGGGGCTGACCGGTCAATATCGAAGCGCCCGCGTAGTTTCAGACATATCTGGAAGTAACGCAAGGGAGAGTTCATGCCCTCCACACAAGCAGCACAAGAGCCATGTTTGATCCATTCATCTTTCCTGTTGGAGAAACACAGGGACATTCAGTGACACGCTCTGCTATGCAGCTGTAACATATTTTATACTGCAAACCGGAATACGGTAATAACTTTTATTCTGTGGGGACCTCTGAACCTTTCCAGTCAATCTAACAGAGAAAATAATGTTGTACAGTGCATTCGGAAAGTATTCAGACCCCTTGACTTTTTCCACATTTTGTTATGTTACAGCCTCATTCTAAAATGTATCAAATTATTTTCCCCATCTTCAATCAACACACAATACCCGATAATGACAAAGCGAAAACATGATTTTAGCAATTTTTGTAAATGTATTTTTTTAACCTTATTTACATAATTTGTAAGTCGCTCTGGATAAGAGCGTCTGCTAAATGACTTAAATGTAATGTAAATGTAATAAGTATTCAGACCTTTTGCTATGAGACTCGAAATTGAGCTCAGGTGCATCTTGTTTCCAGTGATCATCCTCGAGATGTTTCAACAACTTGATTGGAGTCCACCTGTGGTCAATTCAATTGATTGGACATGATTTGGAAAGACACACACCTGTCTATATAAGGTCCCACAGTTGACAGTGCATGTCAGGGCAAAAACCAAGCCATGAGGTCGAAGGAATTGTCCGTAGAGCTCCGAGACAGGATTGTATCAAGGCACAGATCTGGGGAAGGGCACCAAAACATTTCTGCAGCATTGAAGGTCCCCAAGAACACAGTGGCCTCCATCATTCTTAAATTGAAGAAGTTTGGAACCACCAAGACTCTTCCTAGAGCTGGCCACCCAGCCAAACTGATCAATCGAGTGAAAAGGGCCTTGGTCAGGGAGGTGACCAAGAACCCGATGGTCACTTTGACAGAGCTCCAGAGTTCCTCTGTGGAGATGGGAGAACTTTCCAGATGGCCAACCATCTCTGCAGCACTCCACCAATCAGGGCTTTATGGTGGGTAGAGTGGTCAGACAAGCCACTAAAGGACTCAGACCATGAAAAACAAGATTCTCTGATGATGAAACCAAGATAGAATTCTTTGGCCTGAATGCCAAGTGTCACATCTGGAGGAAACCTGGCACCATCCCTATGGTGAAGCATGGTAATGGCAGCATCATGCTGGGTGGATGTTTATCAGGGACTGCGAGACTAGTCAGGATTGAGGGAAAGATGAACAGAGTAAAGTACAGAGATATCCTTGATGAAAACCTGCTCCAGAGTGCTCAGGACCTCAGACTGGGGTGAAGGTTCACCTTCCAACGGGACAATGACCCTGAGCACACAGCCAAGACAACGCAGGAGTGGCATCAGGACAAGTCTCTGAATGTCCTTGAGTGGACCAGCCAGTGCCTGGACCTGAACCGATTTAATATCTCTGGAGAGACCTGAAAATAGCTGTGCAGCGACGCTCCCCATCCAACCTGACAGAGCTTGAGAGGATTTGCAGAGAAGAATGGGGGAAACTCCCCAAATACAGGTGTGCCAAGCTTGTAGCGTCATACCCAAGAAGACTCGAGGCTGTAATCGCTGCCAAAGGTGCTTCAGCCAAGTACTGAGTAAAGCGTCTGAATACTTATGTAAATGTGATCTTTTTTTTCTTTTTTTTAATACACTAACACACCTGTTAGTGCTTTATCATTATGGGGTATTGTGTGTAGATTGATGCAATTTAATCAATTTTAGAATAAGGGTGTAACGTAACAAAATGTGGAAAAAGTGAAGGGGTCTGAATCATTTCTGAATGCACTGTATATTAGAGATGGTGGAACAGGTAGTGTAAAGGTTGAAGAAACAAATTTGGTAAGTAGACCTTTTACCTGGGGTTGGGGTAAATTTGAATTAAAGCCAGTCATTTCAGGAAGGAAACTGACATTCCAATTCAATAATTTAAAAAAAGGCAATTTATTTTTAATGACTTCTCGATTAACTGAAAAGGAGAAGCTTTTTATGTGAAAAATGTACTTCCATTGAAAATTGACCCCCATCCTGCCTCTTACCAGAAGATAAAACTGGATTGGGTCTTGAGTAGGGATGGCCAAAGTTGAGAAAGTTCGGGGTCCAGCTCCTGAAAGAAAGAGGAATGTCTTCTGAACACACAGATTCTTCATTGTCCTTCGATGGTGACTGTAACCAGAGACATGTTTTACCTTGAGGTCAGAGTGGAATATTGGCCAGCAGGAACAACATGTATGAGCTTTCGAAGGCCTAGGTCAAAAATCGAAAAATGATCAGATATGAATTGTCATTCTCATTCAGTTTATTAAGGTCAGTCAAAAGGTTTTATTCTGATGGGGAATGACAAAAATGAATGGGTATATATAACTAATTTAAACTCCAAACGTTTGTATTTTTACCATAGTCCATGGATAGTCCACGTCTGGATGTTTGGAGGTATTCTGCATTGTGATGAATTCTTTAGACCCTGTGCAGAGTTAGATTGAGTTAGAATAACAAGAATGGGTGATTGACGACGATGAGGATGATGAAGTGCTATGAAGAAGTGGTTGAACTCACCAAACAGAAACTCCCAGGCCACTGCAGAGTAAACTTCAAACACTGCCATGTACAGAACCTGGGAGAGATAGAAGGATTCTGTATTCTCATGCCCAAGACTATTTAAAATTTCAACATAACAGTACATCACACTCACGATAGAGGCACATTTAGGCTGGGTTTCTGTACAGCACTTTGTGACATCAGCTGATGTAAGAAGGGCTTTATATATTGATTTGATTGACATGCAACTATGCTTGTCCCAAAAGACAGTATTATAGTCAAAAATTAACAATGTACTATAGAAGTTGAAAATAACTCAACTTAAATGGAGAAGTCCAACTTCTGCACTTGATCGATCTACATTTCACTGTTGGATTGAAGTATTTACAACGCAAGATCCCAATCTTACTTTTCCTGCTGGTCTGCTGTCCAGTGGTCAGACTCCATGGTGACGGTAAGGACAGTCAGCAAGGCCACCATGAGCAGCACTGGTGAAAGCATATTGATGCTAGTCTAGGAGTGTGTGACCTAAATATATTGGCTACAATTGCATGTGAAAAAAAGTGTGAAGTATGTTGTTCTCAGAAACACCTAAGAAACTGCCTACCTAGTCAATTCACAGAAATGTCAGAACAAATGATGTGCTAACATCTTGTGTTAGATGCCAGTTGAAGAGGTATCGTACATTTCACAGGTGCATGCCTTACTGTTGAGTCAGGGCTTGTCTACACTTTGCTAAATCTTACTATCTTTGTTTACGTCTCTAACTACAAACAAGTACAGCTAGAGCCATACACGTATGCCTACAAAACACCAACAACATGTGCACAAGCCCTATAGAACAACTATAACAAATGTGTTTTGAGACTTACCAGAGAGAGTGAATGATCATGTGTGACTGATCTATAACAACAGTTCCCTGCTAATGAAAAATGCTAAACCAAAACTCTCTGTTTGCCTGATCTCATGATCACAGCTGGGGAGAGGTGAGACAACAGACTCGGTTCCTCTTTCTGAGGACCTCAACACAGAAATGAAACTAAGAGTGTCTAGTTTTGAGACTCTTCTAGAATATTATTCACACAACTGGAAGATGGACGGTGTGCACTGAAAGCAAGTGAATACATTAGAATGATGCAAATACAGGAATGAGATCACCTAAGTACAAACTGTCAATGAGCAGCATACATTTTGCCCATAAAGAATTTCATTTGAATTCAAATAAACATATGTATATTTAATGATGTGTGAGAGCAGAAATCAA
Source organism: Salvelinus fontinalis (assembly GCF_029448725.1). Lineage (NCBI taxonomy): Eukaryota > Metazoa > Chordata > Actinopteri > Salmoniformes > Salmonidae > Salvelinus > Salvelinus fontinalis. The sequence continues at coordinate 40,426,259 of NC_074697.1, read as the reverse complement.
TGTGAACAACAGCTACCAAAGAAGCAATTGTAGATCATTGGTGGGAAGGCTTGAGCAGAGTTTGGTCTCTCCTGGTGACCATAGTTTGGCTGGCATTCAGAAATGCTGCAATATGTGACTGCGCCCTTGAACAGGCCACAGCTAGACAAGCAGCAAGAGGCTTCACACTGAGTACAACCTCCACCATGAATCACCTACTGGTAAAAAATCTCAATTTTTCCAAATGTTTCTGTTCTCTCTGCTGCCAGTAGTAATCTGAATCGTATAAAGAGTTAAAATATTATTAATAGATTCTTGGATCTTATTTGGAAAGAGAACAGTTGGACTGACCTTTGTACAGCCTTTTATTAATGTGGAGAGTAGAAGGCAAAATCTGTAGTGATATCTGTTTCCTGATTACTTGTTGCTAAGTATCAAATAAATAAAAACAGTCCAGTATGTGTGGGGGATAAGTTAGACAGACTATGGCCTCAAATAACCTGTTGCGGGCCTCGTCTCTGCCCCGGTGGTCAACTGAGAGTAAGGCCAGCAAATAAGCCACTTTAGATAGTTAAACAAGAAGGGTGGTCCCAGAAGATTCTGATGTCATTCTAGAGAAATGCAGTTACAGAGATATATTACTATCTGTCTAGATGATCTCTCTGTGAGGTCGTATTGGACTCATATTGTCATTCAGATGAAAATGTAATACAAACTGGGTCTTATTGATCTTTTAAAATATGTAGTTTACAGGCTCCTTCTGAGAGGTCATATCCCTCTCACTTCTCGGCGAGGTGGAAAAATGCGATGGTATATTAGTCTTGTATATTTTTATTGATTCACATTTCCTCTATCGGTCCTTTATGATTTCTCTAAGCAAACTGTGCCGTGTCCACATATAGCTTCCACATACGTACGCACACACGTATACACACACATGGAATTTAGTCCAAGGGAAAGGGTTTAATGTTCCTCTCTCCCTCCAAAATATGTAATCTAATTGGTTGATGTCACAGGTTGAGTGGCAGTCATTGGCTGGCAGCAATGCCAGTTCTCGCCCCGCTGGTTCAGGCCCCCAATTTGACCTTGGTAGATATTACACTGTGGCACAGTTTTCTTAAAGGGACAGAACCCAACTCAATACAAGTATACGAAATGGTCTTCAATGAAATGGAAAGGTTTTTGCCTGTGATAGTAAAAAGTAGTAAGAGATTGACCTCACAGAGAATGTTTACGTGATACCAAGATCAATAGATTAAAAACTTGAAAAGAGATGACTTTCTTTCAGAACACATGTCCCCAGTGATGAAATAGTCCTGTTATAATGAATAAACATAATGGGTCGGAACAAATGGTATGGGTTGACCCCGATTTTCAACAGATTATCTATTTGACAATAATGGTTAAATACCGGTATGCACTTGACAGTGTCCTTTTACAGAATATCTAAAGAATTTCGGTCTGATTTCATATTTCATTAGGAGTGACAGATTATCTGTCAAAGGAAGTTGAATCTCTACCTTGTTTACAGAGAAGGCTTTTGGTTGTTTTTTGTATCTTGGAGGATGTTGATTTAATCAAGCATATTTGATGTCTAGCATCACTTTGGATGGAAAGCGTATCTAAGATGCCAAAATTGTATATTCACTCAGAATTTCTTAAACATAGTGAAGAAGGTGATACACACTTCAAAGTCTGTGTAATTTTCCCCCTGCATGCTATTGAAAGAAAAGAAAAAGGAACGTTTGCGACTCTCATTTTTCAGTGTATGCAAACCACTCAAAATGTCTAAAACAGAAGGGGGTACTTCCTCTCATAACCAAGACTGTATACTATTTCAACGGAGAGGGAAGTAAGAGTAACCCAAAGATTATTCCATAGCTCTTTCCTCTTACAAGAAACAACAGGCTAGTATCACATCCTTCAAAGTGAAAGGAGAAAAACAGGTGTTGAATCGAAAAGGTAAATGTTATTATCAAATGATTTATTCTACTAGAAACACTATGAAAACAGCACCTAGCCTCAGCCGCTCAGTCAGCATGTCCCATCAAGAATCCAACCAATTTGTTTTGCACATTTGGCCGTAAGGGATGCAAAGGAATGTTTTGGTATAAACCCTGTATTTTCAATCTAGCTTTCACATCCTTTGCTGGCACGGGGTAACATGGGTGATTTTGTGACTGTGGGATCCTTTCAGAAGCTGCCCCGGCTGGCTACCAGAGCCTTCAGCACAACAACCAAACAGATGAAGAACAAGGTGCCAGATCATCAGAAGATATTCCAGGTGAGCATGACATCGTTAGGACACCTGGATGAGAAACAATCCCAAACTAAGAAAACCAGAGGTGTCTTAATAACAGTGAATTTAGATGTGATTTTGGCAGCACAACCTTCATCAGTGTCTGCAGAACATGTTTAATCAAGTACTTTAGAGCAACATTGACCTGATTGGGATCTACTGTATGTGTCATGTTGCAAGCTTGATGAATTGCCTGAGAACCACCGTTGTTGGTTGGCACCTCAGAGGGGATAGTTGTACAGTTCTTCAGATTAATGGTCTGGAATGCAATTCAGTCTGGTTTCATCATCACATATCACAAAGTTATTTTTGGCTTACAATAAAAGCCTCCAATGATTCATGATCATGAATAGGTATTTGAACCCTGACTTTGGTTGCAGGCGGACAACGGCTTGCCAGTCCACATCAAGGGAGGGACCACTGATGTCCTTCTCTACCGTCTAACAATGACCATCACCCTCGCAGGTACATGTTACATTCCTCCGTCAACGCACTCTGTACATTTGGAGTATTGTGGTGCTGGTTTTCTATGCCGTATCACATATGTTCTAATCATTGTGTCTTTCTGTTCTTTTTAGGCACTGGATACTCCTTATTCTGGATTCTATGTGCCTGTCAGCCTAAGGGCAAATGAGGAAGCCCTGCTAATGCATGTGTTTATTGTTTGAATCAATTCCACTTTCCGAACTTCTTCTAATGTCATGGTACAATTTCTGTACAGAATAAATCTCTCCGTTATGCCTCTGTCTCAAGGAAAGCCTGAATGTCAGTGTGTGTAAATGTCAACCACTTAAGAAATATTTCCCTCTATCGCCCATGTGTTAATTCCCTTAACCTCATTGAAAATATCTATTCCTGCCACTCTGTATTCAATCAGAGAAATTATAAGGAACATTTCACAGGGAACAAGCTTTGGAAATATCCCTGTGTTACATGGCTGTAGATAGCAACAAGAGGTGTGACTATTTCAATCAGTAACATCAAAAAGCTAAATGTACTGACGCTTGAAATGTGAAAATCAGTTACAAAACAACACTCCACCCACCAACAGGGTTATTTCATTAAGATTCCATGTTTCTGACAAAAGAAATGCATAGATTTGAGAAATACATTTTGGCACACATTAGTTCAATGCTATCCAGTCAGTCACAATCAGACCCTTTCATAACTCAGGGTCAAAATGTAGACATTAGTTTTGTTGGACTGTCATTCTCTCAAAATGAAATCTATTGAATCACATTTATAGCCAAGCTTAAGTTTCATGGCTTTTTCTCCTCATAAGCAACTGAATAAATGAATGATATCATTTACCAAAATATTTATTTGTAGAAATATTGTATCACTTTCATAGACATATGTATAGTTCTAATGTTCAGTGTAATTGGACAACGACTGCTACATCTAGAGACGTATTACAGTCAAGTCTTACAAGGAAGAGTGACCTTCAAGTATCAGTTTCCCTTCATAATAGCTTATGTTTGCCCTTGTAAAAATGAACACAATTTAAAATGTGGGTTCTGCAACAACAACAAATTATTAAATTATATTTTACTGTATTATATAAAAGCAGTTACTATGTAATTATACATTAGGCCTATAGTGCAGTTATACTTTGGAACATGATCCCCATGCTCCAGTATACAGTAAACATATTAAGATACAGCATATTAGTCAGTCATTTAAGGTATTTAGTGTTAGTCATCCAGATAAAAGAATCAGTAATATAGTAATATTTCCCTGCAGATGCCTTGTTTTTACCATGGAGGGATGAGTAGACACAAAGTGGGCTACATCTCTGTGAACGGTCAGTTGACCCAATGCAACCACTCTAGCTAGCGCAGGAAGCGAATGCTCATCTTGTGGTCGATGTTTACCTTCTCCAGGGACTGTAGGGAAAAAGAAAAGCCAAAGATAGACCGACGAATGGTGGAATTGGTATATTACATCACAATCAAATACAGCATTATGCAGCCACTGAATATGAGAAGAGAGGCAAAATACTGTCATCGTACAACGTACGGTATACCGTTTGACTACAGAAATGGCCAACATAATTTTCTATGTGTATGACTTAGTATTCTGGTTGCACTGTGCTGCAATGGCCCATGTTGATATCTCATTGTTAGAGCGCTTCCCGGTGGTACCTTGCGGAACTCCTCAAAGGAGATGGCATCATCCTTGTCCAGATCAGCCTCCTGGATGGTGCGGTCGGCAATGCTCTCTAGCTGCTCCTCCGTCACCTGCATCCCCAGCATGGACCGCAGCACCTGTACATCCCAAACCCATTGGCGAATGGGCTTCATTCTATAGGTCCCTCAAATTCAAATCCCGACCTTGAAGCCAGTTCCACTGCTTGTTTCATTGTTCCCCTCTAATCAGGGACTGATTTAGACCTGGGACAACCGGTGGGTGCAATTCATTATCAGGTAGAACAGAAAACCAGCAGGATCCGGACCTCGTAGTGTAAGATTTGAATACATTTGGTATAGGGTGTAGGCATTTTAGCCATCAATTGCAGGGACATACAAGACCTGGTTTACAACAGAGAAACAATTTGCATTACTAACCATTGGTGGTATATTGTGTTGCTCACCATACAGAGTATAATTGTCAGTAAAGCCAACAGTTATTACAGACCTGTAGAAGCTCTGCTCTGGAGATTTTGCCATCCTTGTCCTGGTCATATAGTTGGAAAGCAACTGAAAGGAAAGAGAAAAATCAGGGCAGAACTGACTGAGTTGAATTTGATTGCTAAAATCTATTTTGAGTCAACCACAACAACAAAAAATATCTGCCAGAGGACTCACACTTGATTTTACTGGTCCTACTGTTGACAGGTTCAGGCATACTGGGATCTTTGGGACGTTTTTTGTCCTCAGGCCGGAAGTGGGCCAGGATCCTCACAAAGGAGTGGAAGTCCACCGTTTCCTGTCTGAGAGAAATATTATTTTAAGACCAGAACCCGCTTACATTCCAAAAGTACAGGGTACATGGACATTTTATAAAAATATAAATAAATTGGTGCACAGAATCAACTGAAGTTGAATAAATATTTAGTCTTGTTGATTGTGCTCTCTGTTGTTTTAAGGAGACCTACAAAAAGAATGGACTTTTTTATTACAGCGAAAATTGACATTAACCTTCACCTTACCATTTCATTGGTGAGGTTATCAAGTCAGCAATGTTACTCAAACATGGAAGAAATGTTGTTCTATACCCTGGAGAGAAGAAAGACCCAATGATCCGATCCCCAATGGGGTTCATCGCCAACCCATTAATGGCTCCAAAGTCCTGTGGGCTTCACAGTAATGGGGATAAAACAAAGACAAGACATTCAGACATAAGTTATTCTGAAATGCACTGTTTTAGTCAACTCTATAAAGCTGACATGGTCCCACCACTTACCGGAGAAGGCCGGTCTTCTCCTTGTCCAATGCTTCGAAACGGTCATAAAGTCGAACAATGTGTGCAGGGGTGGCTATGATAAAGAGAAAACAAGAGAACCATAGATTCATGCTATTAGTAATGGGGCAGGACAGTGGCACACCAAATAATTTAATCAATATATGCAATAACCATATAGAGGCCAGTTCATTGCTCTGGATACCACTCAAGCAAACACTCCATGAATTATTCAAGCATTTATAAAAGTAGCCTAAAGGCCAAATGATGAATTTGCCTACAACTTATCAAAGCCATATGTATTTGTCAATATAACTCTCTGTTCAAAGCTTAGACATCCAATACTGTATTTGGTTGGGTAAGACGCATACGTATTTTGGTCAACCAAAGTTCCGCGCGCAATTTGCGCACCTGTCAAGCATCAATCTTATGGTTGCAAAAGCGATGAATAATTTGCACACATTTCAACATGTCTGCGCTTTAAAACTTTGATGAAAAAATACAACAGAAGCAAAAGAAAAACTGAGCTCCATACAGCTGTCACAATAACATCTATAATGAAATCCGTTATACGCCCACTCAAAGATTTGCCTTCGAATTTGGCATAAACTATGAAGTCATTGTATAATCATGACAATCTCAATACAATTTTATAGTAGCCTAAATTACAGTCCTACCCATCGGAGAACTTACAACCCGTTTCTTGCATTAATTCTTCGACGTTTGGAATTTTTGACAGGGTGGAGTTTGTCGAGCCCATTTCCACAGAAAACAACATCTGTTTCACTCGATAAATAAACGTCAGGTCCCGGAACTTCAAATTTTCCTGCTAACTTCCCATTGCCTATTGTTGAGAAATGATAAACGAGTGTAGCTATGAAATAAACGTTAATATCCTCGACTAGAGCAAGGGTTTATTGAACGTCAAGTCAGGCAGTTCAGGGCTATTGACAGACATCATATCTACCCAACGGCAGTTAAACCAAGGGGTTCAAATGACCAATGGGGTCGTGATTTATATGTTTTCAAGAACACACATTCAAAGTCAAAGTCTGTTCCTACAACAGATCTCCAAGAATGATATAGAATTTTATCAATAGCCTGGATATACTATCCAACATGGATAGCATTATATATAGCAAAGTGGATCTTTGATTAATATATTTGCATTATAGCTATATATTTTAAACGTAACCTTTATTTAACTAGGCAAGTCAGTTAAGAACAAATTCTTTGTTCTTGGCCAATTGTGCGCCGCCCTATGAGACTCCCAATCACGGCCGGTTGTGATACAGCCTGGAATCAAACCAGGGTCTGTAGTGACACCTCTTGCACTGAGATGCAGGACATTAGACCGCTGCGCCACTTGGGAGCCCTTATATCATCCCTAATAGCTAGCTACCAACACTAATCCATTACATAATGGAATCTTTAACCTAATGATTATAATAGGCTACTAGCCTGTATGCTCCTGAGTAGCCTGACCATCACTATACTGTCCAATACAATGTATTACATGCAAATCAAACATGCTTTGCAGACGTTGCTATAGTGGTCCTTTGACACTAGATGGCACCATCCCTTTCAGATAGCAAGGAAACAGATGCAACTCCTTAGTAGGACAACGTGTGCATTGTGAGTAGTCTAGTTATAGTATGGGTCAGCTCTGACCGTTATCAGCTATCAGTTGGAAAGCTGGTTTGTGTATCATGAGTCAGTGAACTGCTCTACATTTCCTGCATACTACTTTTTCAAAACCGTTAGATAATAGTCCATGGGACTCAAAAACTGTTCCTTCTGAATGAACCTGGTGCTATAAAATCCCGATCTACAACGGTGTTCAAAATTATTCATATTTATAAAACTTCTAGGCAACAGGTTTCTACATCAACAAAATTAAGGGTCTTTCTCTTCATCAACAAAAACATACAATTTGTGCATTCTGGATCCTTGCTCCCGAGTGGTGCAGCGGTCTAAGGCACTGCATCTCAGTGCTAGAGGTGTCACTACAGACCCTGGTTTGATTCCAGGCTGTATCACAACCGGCCGTGATTGGGAGTCTCATAGGGCGGCGCACAATTGGCCCAGCGTCGTCTTGCCTAGTTCAATAAAGGATAAATAAAAATAGCTGATCATTTGTTAGCAACGGTTTGAATTTGTTTACATTACTGGCAGCTGTGATGCTTGCCTTGCTCATGTATTTAAATAGCACAAGACTTGAATCATTCTCTTTGCTGACCTTTACTTTTGAACCATTTGTGGGCTAGAAAGATTGCTGCCAACAACAAGAACATTTTAGTAGGCCTACTCACACCAAATGTCAACACTAATAACAAAACAAATCAATGCCTTTTTTCTGTCCACAAACATCTATCATAAATAAATATGTGTCCTTTGTAGCTGAATCATGTTTTTCTGGAAAAGAAAGGCATTTATAGGGCTGGATATGCAATGTGTTGTGTCTCACATAAAATAGATGTCAAATCCATCCACTCCGCTGCTGCTGTCATGTCCCAAACATAGTTTGGTATAATAATTCAGGTCACCTTCATTCAACCAAATAGTAGAGTAATAACACAAGTAAATATGAGAGATGTAACCAGGACGACTGACAAGATGTGATTGTCAAGCCCAGGGCTCCATGCCAAGGCAGCCAGACAGAAAATACCTCAGCCCTCATGATCACACACCCAAGTGCCAAAGAGAGACATTAGCAAGCTGCTCCCCATGTCTTGTTCTATCGTTAGTTGTTAACATACACCATATGTGGCGAGTCACTCACTCAGGAGCCACAGCACTAAGACACACTGGATGGAGCTGGACATTCCTTCCATATTGGAATTTACAGAGAGTTAGGAAGTAAGAGTGACAGAGTGGTCCAATCAGTGCTCTCCGCTCAACGAGAGTGAGAAAGCTGGTGTTTTTCCTCTCCTTTGTTCAATTCCTCATTGGTGGCAGAGGTGAACATGCAGGGTGGTTCACTAGATGTTAACACGTCTGTCTCCTCCAGACTAGACACGCACGCACGCACACACGCACGCACACACACACACACAAGCATGCACAAAGAAGAAGTCAGACTCAAATTTAGCACAGTGTGCTGCTGTATAACATGCCCCAGATTGAGTCCTGGGCTTATAAAAATGTTATTATTATTGTTACACAAGTAAGCAGCCTCTACATATGGCAGGCTCTTCGTTTTTAAGAGCTGGAATTTTTCCCAGATAACATCTCCCTTTTCACCATTTACAGTTTGTTTATCTTAATGGAGACCAGTAACTCAGAGCCCCCATTACTTTTTTCTCTCCCTATCAGATGTTGAACTATGTACAGTAATAAATCAAGAGTATTTCAAACGGCCAAAGGAGTGAGTTGCCTTCAGTATAACTTTGCAGAATCAAGAAAAGTTTTGTTGACCTAGCTGTAGTACAGTAAACTGAGCAGTCTGGACTCTTGACAGGCATGCATTGTTCTGTGCTGATAGTCGTTCACCACCGTATGTATAGATTCTTTCACAATGTTTATTCTATGATAGGAGATGATTCCATGTTTGGCTTTCATTTCTGTTCTATATTTCTTCTTTCCTATAATCCACACCTTTTGAATCTCACTTTCTGATACCAGCCAGCGAAGTGAAACTATCTAGACTCTTAGGTTCCGTTTCATGACATGTGCCACGGGTCACTGACAAGGTGACACAACACAAAGATTCAAATTTATTCCAGCCGTCTAGAAGTCACCCATGGGGAACTTTGTTTGGCCATTTGTTGCGTTTAACCTTCAAATGAATTAAGACGAATGGCTCTTTAATGTGCAAGGAATAACCAACAAGACAGGCTTTGATTGGAACCTGTCTGTCCAAAGCAACTTCTAACTGCAGAGAACAGATTAACAGAACAAGAGAGCATGACCGTGAAAAAAATAAAAAGATAAAAGCGGACTGAGGAAAGCCCACCTCTCTCGTTTTGAGTAATTTCCACAAACTTTCTATCGGGGCGGTTTTGTCCTTGGTGCCACAAGCAATGAAAGTGAAAGCATGTCAGAGGCTGGTTTGGGCAGTGTGCCAATTGGGTGAGAATGAAGCTTTGCTGGCTATTTGAACTTTGACCCCGCTCTGCCATGGATGATAAAAGACTTGTAAACACCATCCCCAGTCTGAGTGAATGGGAAGGTCAACCGTGTTCCATTCATCTCAAACTAAAGGCACCACAGGCAGAGAGCCCTCTCAGTCTGCCTGAACTGGAAAACTAGAACATTTTCAATTGTCCTGTATGTCATGGCAGGTTAAGCATAGAAATGATGCAGGACAAACAGGAAGCGCAGTTCAACGTTTAGTGTCATACCAGGTTGTCTGCCAGTTGTCTTCTTTACACCCCCTGCATTTCCTGAGAATTGAATAACAATGAGAAATAAATCAATATGTCTAAATTACAGGCTACCCTTTGATTAACCAAAATCAATAGCCAATATTAATATGGGTAAATAATAATGCATTATGCAAGAGGATGGCGCTCCACCAGGGTGCTCCACATCCTTTCCCTCTGTTGGTGGTCCTTGCTGGTGCCCTCACACATCTAGGCGCCATCCTTGGCCAACTCCCGCCATGCAACTTGAGCAGGGGACACCCGCTACGTCTCAAGTATGCTCAGCCGCAAACTGGGTCAATTAACCGTGGCTGGAGAGGGAGTCTGTTGACCTGTCTGTCTCCCCCCTCGTCTGTGCGGCTTGGACTGGGGCTGGGGCTGGGTGGGGGAGTGACTTGGAGCTGAGGAAGGGGTGTCCTGCTGGGCTGGGGCAGGCTGATAATGAAGGGAGAACATTCCGGGCCAGCGGAGTGCAGGAGAGACCAGACTCAATGCGACAGACACAGGAAATAACAGTGAGCGGGTGACGCTCTGCTACAACTACCTATCTCCAAAACCTCACCTCAGACACATCAGGGCCTTGTCTAAACAAGATTCCCTTTTACTTTCTTTACTTGAGGCCACACTCCAAGGTCACCAGGATACAGAGCACACTCCAAGGCCACCAGGATACAGAGCACACTCCAAGGCCACCAGGATACAGACCACACTCCAAGGCCACCAGGATACAGAGCACACTCCAAGGCCACCAGGATGCAGAGCACACTCCAAGGCCACCAGGATACAAACCACACTCCAAGGCCACCAGGATACAGACCACACTCCAAGGCCACCAGGATACAGAGCACACTCCAAGGCCACCAGGATGCAGACCACACTCCAAGGCCACCAGGATACAGAGCACACTCCAAGGCCACCAGGATACAAACCACACTCCAAGGCCACCAGGATACAAACCACACTCCAAGGCCACCAGGATGCAGACCACACTCCAAGGCCACCAGGATGCAGACCACACTCCAAGGCCACCAGGATGCAGACCACACTCCAGGGCCACCAGGATACGGAGCACACTCCAAAACCACAACCATAACACACCATAACGATCCACCAGCTTGTCTTGGGACAGCATATCTAAACTACAATTTACAACAAACTAAATCCAAAACCCCATCCACCATCCTGAGGTCCATCAGACACCACCCTGTCCCCACAATGCACTGAGCAGTTCTGGCTAATTAATATTGCCATCCAGATGAAAAGGCAGCCATGGCGGGCACGAGTTGAGGCCGGGGGGTTCCTGGGGCTTTTAAGGAGACAACCCCCCGCCTCAACCTCCCTCAGCTAATGATTAAGGTTTAATCTAACAGAAGGGAGCTAAATGGAATGGTAGAGGGGCGCTGGGGCCACCAGGTGGGCAGGGAGGTGGCTCTCCAAGACCCAGGACTGGGACCCTGGGTGTTGAACACTGTGGAAGCCCTTTTAATCAAGACATGCCCTGGAGCATGGCCCATCTGTGACAGACAGGGCCCTCACTGAGGGGAGAGAGGAAGAGAGGAGAGGGAAGGAGAGGAGGAGAGAAGAGAGGAGAAAAGGAAGAGAGAAAGGGGAGATGAGGGGAAAGGAGAAGAAAGGTGAGAGGAGAGAAGGCAAGGAGAGGAGGAAAGTCCTTGAAGTGGTTGTGAGAGAGGCGCTGCTGGGGAGGGGGTTGGGCAAGGTTGCTTGGTTACACTAATTTCCCAGTTTGAAGAAGTTTCTCTTCCCTGTGCCAAACGATGGATTATAAATCGACGACTCCTTCCTCAACACAAACGCACCTCAAAGTCAAAGTGCTTAACATAACTGTGACGTGTACAAACCCAGCTACCCCCTCTCTGAGGGGACGGTTCAGTGCCAGGCTGAGATTCCTCTTCTCATTTGGAAGTTGGCGCTTAAAAAGTGTTAAAGAAACTGATGCATAATAGAGCTGAGGAGAGAACAATACGGAGCGGGCTCCTTGCTTGCCACGCTGACAGATGGCGGGGGAGGAGAACGTTTCTTGGAATAGGACCAGCTCTTAATTACTGAGCGTCTGAATGGAAGACGCTCGGCTCATTAGTGAGGAGCAGGCTGACATGGACCCTCCCCGCGCTGCGCTGGGGGCTGACAGCCCTGCCCTGACCCTAATTGCGCAAATTGCTGGAGCACCGTCACTGCCAACCCACCTCCCCACCACCACACTGGCCTACTGCAGAACGGGAGGTGTGTGTTGGAAGATGGGGGGGGGGGGGGGTGATGGTGGTTAGGGGGGGGGGGGGGGGGGGTTAGAGTTACGCCCTTGTTTCCCCACAGGAATCAAGCCCTGAAGAAAAAGAGACGTTACGGAAAGTGATTGACCCTCAACTTATGTAACTTTAGGCCTTGAGTGTGGGATACTACTGGGTCAAAGAAGAGACAATATTGGATAAATGAGTTACGTTTGGAACCCAATGGGAGAGACAGCAAAAGCTGTGTTGCTCCTATAGTTTTGGTTCAGTCTGTTTAAACCAATGATTTATGCGCACATCATTGGTTTTAACACTGGCTAGCTTTCTGTGGCATGGTTTGTTCTCCACTAAAGGGCAAACTAGCGTGCAAAGCCCATTTCCTTCTGCTTTTCTAATCACTTAATTGTTGTTGTGTGAATAATGTATTAGGCGGGAATGAAACAATCCTCAAAGAGAAGAAAGGCCACTGATCAGCATTGCATCATGTTTAACGTCACTGTAAAACGGCCTCAGACTTCCAGTGATCTATTTCTTTCCAGAAATGTTTCCGGTCTGATTAGGCCCTTATCCAAGTCAGCCCTCCTCCATGGGCCAGATTGAATTACTAAACTAATGATCTACTCATCCGTAACCACTATATATCTGAGTAAATAGCATCTGTTCTTCATCCAATACACTGGCATTCCTTGCACTCCGGATAATTTCCCATGTCTGGATTGCTCCATGTCAGCACAGTACTGATATTCATGTTTGTTGCTCTCATTTGGATGTCTCAACGTTTCTGTAAATGTTTCAACACATTCTCAAAGACAGGTCCTCAATGTGGCCGAAGAAGCCCCTACAATCCCATCCACATCATTGGGTATTTGTGGTAGCACCTAGCATGTGGCGGACGTGGGTTTAGATCTGATGTTGAGCAAAGGTATTTGTCCCTTGATCATAGTACTGGGAAACCACAATGTTCCTTTGTAATGAGTCACACTGTGTATCTATCGTAAATTACACAGGTTTTTCCTGTTTGGGGCTTTTGGACACAATTAACATTGCTTCCACGTCATTTAAATGAATTTATGTTAAACCGATGTGGAACAGACGTTGGATTCACGTCTGTGCCTTGTGGGTGGGGACTGTATGTCAAAGACTTGGTCATATATGTTCTATTTTCTATGTGAAAAATGCATTTACAGTCACAACTTTGACCATCAAGTCTGGAAAAACCTATACTTAATTTTCAGCAAATATGTAAGCATCGACCAAGTAAACAGCGGAGTTAATGGCTTACATATGAATGACAAAGGAGAAGTGTAGGTAGGATTGCATGTACTAGGATCTGGTTTCAATCCGTAGCACTGAAGAGCTGCTCTACAGGGTGATAGAAGTTAAAGGCAATGTTCCCGCGTTAGCGGAGACTGCGTTCATGGTAAACGATGCACGTGTCGGCTCAAATCTAAAATGACCTTTACATTTCAATAGTGCGAGAGCGCTGAACATCAGCGATACGGATTGAATCCAGCCATAGGTCTTGATATTTTCTTGAGTTAGTGTATGTGAGTTTCTTATGATTAGGCATCTGACTTGAAGAGGTATACAGTCAGCCACATCTAACAGTGGGAGGCTACCGAAGCCACGAAAACGTACTTCCATATAGAGGCATGAAAACTTCTCTTCCTTTATCATCTACACATCAACCTGTTTAAAAAAAACAACCGACCTTACGAGAGGGATTTTCCAAGTCCCTTCAGATGAAACTGGTTTCTTTATGTAACGCTCTCCAGTCAGAGCTGTGGTTTACAATAAGTAGTAATTACGGGATACGGTTAGGAATCAAAAAACAAATGTGTTTGCAATGTCTCAGAAGACTAAACAACAACTTCCGGTTTAACTTCCTCTATGACTCCGTCAGCATTGACTCACCAGACTCTTTCCATCTAACAGTGGATGGGGAAAAGGACGAAAGCCCAGGGCAACGGGTGTTAAAACGTTGCTAAAGTGGTGTTGTTGAGGAATGGTTGTCCTGAAGGAACATGTCAGGACTGAAACTGAGACGCTCAGATTTCCTGCCAAGACTTCCTCCTCCAAGGAGAACTCAGATTGTTAAGATATTCTCTAAACAAGCTGCTGAAGGGAACATACTTAACCTAGACCTAATGAATACATTTGGCCACATTAATAAGTAATGTTGTTCCATGTCTGTTTAGTTGTGCCATACTATCATTACCTATGGCACTGTGTAACTATTCAAGCATATCATAGGGATTTCATTGGACATTTAGTCCTACTAAAACAGGTATACAGTTGAAGTCGGAAGTTTACATACACTTAGGTTGGAGTCATTAAAACTAGTTTTTCAACCATTCCACAAATTTCTTGTTAACAAATTATCGTTTTGGCAAGTCGGTTAGAACATCTAATTTGTGCATGACAAGTAATTTTTCCAACAATTGTTTACAGACAGATTATTTCACTTATAGTTTGCTGTATCACAATTCCAGTGAGTCAGCAGTTTACATACACGAAGTTGACTCTGCCTTTAAACAGCTTGAGACACTCCAGAAAATGATGTCATGGCTTTAGAAGCTTCTGATAGGCTAATTGACATAATTTGAGTCAATTGGAGGTGTACCTGTGGATGTATTTCAAGACCTACCTTCAAACTCAGTGCCTCTTTGCTTGACATCATGGGAAAATAAATAAATAAATATAAAACATTGTAGAACTCCACAAGTCTGGTTCATCCTTGGGAGCAATTTACAAACGCCTGAAGGTACCACGTTCATCTGTACAAGCAATAGTACGCAAGTATAAACACCATGGGTGTCACGTTCCTGACCTGTTTTCCCTTGTTTTTGTATTTGTTCAGTATGGTCAGGGCGTGAGTTGGGGTGGGCATTCTATGTTGTGTGTCTAGTTTGTCTGTTTCTGTGTTCAGCCTAATATGGTTCTCAATCAGAGGCAGCTGTCAATCATTGTCTCTGATTGAGAATCATATATAGGTGGCTTGTTTTGTGTTGGGGATTGTGGGTGGTTGTTTCCTGTCTCTGTGTTTGTGTTCTGCACCAGATAGGACGGTCTCGGTTTTCACGTTTGTTGTTTTGTATTGTTGTAAGTGTTCAGTTCGTTATATTAAACATGTTGAACACTAACTGCGCTGCATTTTGGTCCACTCCTTCATCCCAGGAAGAAAGCCGTGACAATGGGACCACGCAGCCGTCATACCGCTCAGGAAGGAGACGCATTCTGTCTCCTAGAGATTAACATACTTTGGTGCGAAAAGTGCAAATCAATCCCAGAACAACAGCAAAGGACCTTGTGAAGATGCTGGAGGAAACAGGTACAAGGTATCTATATCCACAGTAAAACGAGTCCTATATCGACATAATCTGAAAGGCTGCTCAGCAAGGAAGAAGCCACTCCTCCAAAGCCGCCATAAAAAAGCCAGACTACAGTTTGCAACTACACATTGGGACAAAGATTGTACTTTTTGTAGAACTATCCTTATGTCTGATGAAACAAAAGCAGAACTATTTGGCCATAATGACCATCGTTATGTTTGGAGGAAAAAGGGGAAGGCTTGCATGCCGAAGAACACCATCCCAACCGTGAAGCACGGGGGTGGCAGCATCATGTGTGGGTGCTTTGCTGCAGGAGGGACTGGTGCACTTCACAAAATATGACATCATGAGGCAGGAAAATGATGTAGATATATTGAAGCAACATTTCAAGACATCAGTCAGGAAGTTAAAGCTTGGTCACAAATGAGTCTTCCAAATGGACAATGACCCCAAGCATACTTCCAAAGATGTTTCAAAATGGCTTAAGGACAACAAAGTCAAGGTATTAGAGTGGCCATCACAAAGCCCTGACCTCAATCCTATAGAAAATTTGTGGTCAGAACTAAAAAAGCATGTGTGAGCAAGGAGGCCTACAAACTTGACTCAGTTACACCTGCTCTGTCAGCAGGAATGGCCCAAAATTCACCCAACTTATTGTGGGAAGCTTGTGGAAGGCTACCTGGAACGTTTGACCCAAGTTAAACAATTTAAAGGCAATGCTACCAAATACTAATTGAGTGTATGTGTCACGATCGTCGTAATGAGGCAGAGTGGACCAAGGCGCAGCTTGATAGAAAGACATCTTCTTTATTTTGAAGACGAAACAAACGAACAAAAAACAGACGACCGTGAAGCTATTCAAACAAATAGTGCTGACACTTAACACTACACATAGACAATTACCCACCATAGCCTACTGCCTATGGCTGCCTTAAATATGGCTCCCAATCAGAGACAATGAATGACAGCTGTCTCTGAGAACCATTCAGGCAACCATAGACTTACCTAGACACCTACACTCAACACAAACCCATACACTCTACCAAAAACCCCTATACCATACAACCACCCAAGACGAGACAAATACACACAAACATCCCATCTGTCACACCCTGACCTAACCAAAATATTACAGAAAACAAAGATAACTAAGGCCAGGGCGTGACAGTATGTAAACTTCTGACCCACTGGGAATGTGATCAAAGAAATAAAAGCTGAAATAATGTCACGTTCTTTCAAAATTGAACCCAGAAGCAGACCAGGACAAGGAGCGTAGGAAGAAGGTGAGCATTTATTTACAAGTAAATGTGAATGGGTAGATATATCCAGGTGGCGTAGCGGGCAGCGGTGGTGAATTGATGGGAGTAAATAGGTGAATCCAATGGAGTAGCGGAATCCTCCGTCGACCAGGCGGGAATGGGGTGAATGATCCGGGTGAGTAACTGAAGGCAAAACAAACGGAGGTAAGTTCAAGGCAAGCAATACGTAAACAAAAATAACAAAACAAATACTATCCAACTGGAGTCTGATACTATGGCACAACATACTGTTCATGGCTAACGATCCGGCAGGGAATGGATGTCAGGTCAGCTTTTGAAGGGAAGAGGTGATGATCAGGACAGGTGTGCAGATTACTGATGGGATACAGGTGTGGGTGAACATCAATCTCCCAACAAGCTAATTCGCCCGGCAACCAGACAGGGTGCGTTCCAGGACACCGGAAACACACTCCAGGACAGAAACACAGGCAAACACAGACTCAGGAAGCGGGATTCGTGACAAATAAATAATTCTCTCTACTATTATTCTGACATTTCACATTCTTTAAATAAAGTGATGATCCTAACTGACCTAAAACAGGGAATTATTTACTAGGATTAAATGTCAGGGATTGTGAAAAACTGAGTTCTAATGTATTTGGCTAAGGTGTAGGTAAACTTCCGAATTCTACTGTATGCAAGCCAGACTTCATGCTAAGCTATAATCCTCTGCATCTCAGTTTCACGATGAGGCTGAATGTTTTCAGTGTGGCATGGTATTTTACCTCCTCGCTATCTTAACAGCTATGTTTATGTCATGTCATGTTTAATGGATATTTACAAGCACAGGGATGCAGTGTCTTTGTCTCACATAAACGATTTCTGGATTTTGACCAAGTTATGAGTCAGCAACACATTACTTCCTGTTTTCTATGATAAGTTACAAATTTGCATTGTGATAAGATCCCCTCCCTTCCCTTTTCTGGGAAGACCCTTACAAGTATTGGATTTTCCAGCCACAATGTCAACATAAATGCCCTGCAAGCCATCACAGTCATTACACCACTATTAAAGCTATATGGTGAACCAGATAACTTTGAGGAATATTTGAGTAATATTACAGTATGTAATAATCACCTATTACACATCTATTAAGGATGTTTTAGCTTTAATAGATGTAAAATGCCTGTTTTCGCAACCTTTATGCAGTTCAATAACACATGATATAATCAACCTTTACCGACACAGAAAATAAATGCAGCGCTTTGGTACGATTTCTTCACTGTGACACGCAGGGTAAAGAGAGAATAGCGGAAAGTTAGTAGTACAGTCAGAGAGAAAACTGAGATAAAGGAGCTCGGTGACAACCCTTCGCCTGTGGGCGATGTCTTTCCAAGGAACAATCTCAATGATGGATGCACTCTAACCTCTATCTCTCCATATCTGACTGGTTGCATATTGCAGAGGTGTGCTTCTAAAACTCAGGGCTATGTGTGAGGTAGCTGAGAACAGGTGAGGAGATGAAGAACGATGTTTTGAATGGCCATTGGAACAGAAAGGATATTAGGACATAGATTGAATGATCATACTAGGTTACATTTCATAACATGCAAGAGGCCATTACGGTACGTGGTTTGGTTTGGTATGGTATGTCCTCAGCTCTGAAACACACTCCGAACGCCTAAATAGATGATTACCCTCATGTGGCCATCTATTTCATGACAGCATTTCGTGGGAGAAAATCACCAAAGTGTTTGTTTATGCCAAGCCTATCTGGAATTTCTGGATCTTGAAAGTAGAGCCAAGGCGTAGAACAATCAGAGTAATTACAAGGAACTTAACGCTGCTTGATATCAACTCGTAGGGCTTCACTGTTCTCCAAGACCAAAGGGTGAACCAAACAACTTATCATGTCACATCTGACTGTAGCCTATCTAGTCTTATCTGAATATATGCTGTTGTTGTTGTTTTGATAAGAACCACTAATTGCAACAACTGTGGAATTTAGATGATTCCCACATTGTCAGAGTTATACTGGTTGAACTATATTTAGAAATATTGTCCTGAGATTCATGATCCACATGGCGACTAGGTATTTAGTTTGTTTTTAAATGCTTGTCATGCCCCATATGCAAAAGTTAAAGAACATTTAATTGCATTAGGCTACTTATATGAATTACCTGGTTTATGTTAGATCAATCGTCAATATCTAATTTATACAGTTGTTATTAACTCAAAAGTTGTTTCTTTACTGCTTGCATCCTGTGGGCCTAATTGGCAGAGTAGGTTATATGCCCAAGTTTACGGCCGTGGTTATGCCATAAAAAACTGTTGAGACCAAGGCCACAGGAAAACCCAATCCCAAGATCTCAAACATGGAATGTTTTTGAAATATATTGCCCTACCCTACACTTTGTTTAGGATGATTTCTGACACGTGTTATCTTCCTTGTCTATGTGACTCACCTCTGGCACGCGTGGTATGAAGATGTCTTCAACAGAAGTGGTAAATTCACCTTGGCAGCTCCAACACAGCTACACCTCCGACACCTCCAAAACATCAGCTATGTGCATTATTCTACCGAACTACATGACCTTTGTTTTAGAGGTGTTCAGAACAAGGTTAAGGGCAGAGAAAGCTTGTTGAACATTAAGAAAACTTTGTTGTAGAGCGTTTAACACAACATCCGGGAAGGGGCCAGCTGAGTATAAGACTGTAACATTGCATATAAATGGATGAGAGAGCTTGTTGTTGATGTAAATTGAGAAGAGCATGGGGCCTATGTTTGAGCCTTGGTGTACTCCTTTGGTGACAGGCAGTGGCTGAGACAGCAGACGTTCTGACTTTACACACTGCACTCTTTGGGAAAGGTAGTTTGTAAACCATGCCAAAGACCCCTCAGAGACACCAATATTCCTTACCCGACTCACAAGAATGGAATGGTCTACCGTATCAAAAGCTTTGCCAAGTTAATAAAAATAGCAGCACGACATTGCTTAGAATCAAGGACAATGGTGACATCATTTAGGACCTTTAAGGTTGCAGTGACACATCCATAATCTGAGAGGAAACCAGATTGCATACCAGAGATTACTATAGACATCAAGAAAGCAAGTCAATTGATTATTTACAAGTTTTTCCAACACTTTTGATAAACAGGGCAAGATATAAATTGGTATGTAACAGTTAGGATCAGCTTGATCTCCCCCTTTAAATTAAGGACGCACCGTCCGGATAGTCCATCTTCAGACTATCCAAATAAAGTGTGACCATGCGCATTCCTCTACTAACTGTTAGTAAAGGAACGCGCACTAACGCCCTGGACCAGAGCTATGGTCCATCCAGACCATACCAAGGAGAGGGCCTGTGTGCAACACCTGCGGCAGCTTCCCTGCATCTAGGAAGTAACTATTCAAACATGTTTGTAGGAATTGTTTAACAATCACAAAAGCATACATGAGAGTTTAGGAGACTATTGAAACACCAAGCAAAGACTGCAGACACATTGAGTTGTGTTGGGAACTATAATAGCACTGGAATGGCTATAAGCAGCACCATCAACAGCCTACGTTTAAATAATCGGGTTGTGTCCACGTCCATGATTTATCAGTGTCGTGTCGTTAAGTATCATTAAATGTGAATACTGTATCTTATCAAATCAATTATTTATGTGTAATTTAGTTACGCGATTAAACTAATTATGTAACTTTAATTAACTAGGAAGTCGGGGCACCACGGGAACATGTTGTTTATAGAGTTTAAATTCCCGAATATAACTCTTCAGATATTTTCTTATCTTATCGAGTACAGTCTTGTGTTAATGTATTATTATTACCTCATCAGTCATATTATTGAACATCGCAAACCCTTGGATTTCTGCACAAACCCTAGCCTAAATCATGAATCAGCGACATACAAATTGGTTCAATTATTTATTTACTGACGAACTTAATCAATCACAGAATTACATAATCACACACACAATTAGTTATACATTGGGTGCTACATGATACAAAGAAAAAGTCCATAGCAGACGAAACCGATATGACGGCTTGGTAGACAAAGGAAAGGGGGTGGGGACCGCTTAAGAGCGGGAATCTCATAGCTGATAACTACACTCACAGAAATTGCTAATCATTTGAATATGAACAACCGCTCATTTGAAAATAAATTGCAATTTACATATTTACGAGCTTATGTCTTGTTGTCTCTCTCTGTGGTTGCTGGTCCATCTGCTGGAGAGATTTGACCGAAAAGTATCTGGTTGCGTTCCCCAGGAGACACAGTCTGTCGTAGTTAGAATGGATACTTCAGAGAACCATCCGGAATTGTCCATAGAATCAGATGCATTTACCAGACTGAAGTATTTAAACAGCTGCAGTCTGAATAATTATTCTTTAGTTTGTAGATTTCTTCGCCATTTCAACGTGGGAATGATCCCTACGTTCTTTGGTCTTGTCCTTTGGTAGAGTTGTAGTTCTTAACCATTTCAACATGTAGCGTCAGCTCCATTCTTTTCTGGTCTTGTAGTTTTAAACCATTTGTCAGCCGTGTAGCCACCGCTGCACGCTGTTTGGTCTTAGAAATTCAACTATTTGCAACCTTAGCTTACACCGTGGTTTGCGTGGTCTGGTGTGAATTGCGTCACGGGGGATTTTATACTTGGGTAGAAAAGGGTCCGTCTCATCATGTTTGTGCACACCTGGGCGTGGCTACTGACTGTGCATAAGTTACCATAAAACAACCAATTCTCATTTTTTTATTTATTTTTTATTTTTTTTATCCCATTTTCTCCCCAATTTTATTGGTATCCAATCGCTAGTAATTACTACCTTGTCTCATCGCTACAACTCCCGTACGGGCTCGGGAGAGACGAAGGTCGAAAGCCATGCGTCCTCCGAAGCACAACCCAACCAGCCGTACTGCTTCTTAACACAGCGCGCCTCCAACCCGGAAGCCAGCCGCACCAATGTGTCGGAGGAAACACCGTGTACCTGGCCCCCTTGGTTGGCGCGCACTGCGCCCGGCCTGCCACAGGAGTCGCTGGAGCGTGATGAGACAAGGATATCCCTACCGGCCAAACCCTCCCTAACCCGGACGACGCTATGCCAATTGTGCGTCGCCCCACGGACCTCCCGGTCGCGGCCGGCTGCGACAGAGCCTGGTCGCGAACCCAGAGAGTCTGGTGGCGCAGTTAGCACTGCGATGCAGTGCCCTAGACCACTGCGCCACCCGGGAGGCCCACCAATTCTCATTTAGAAGAGTAAATCACATTGTTATCTTTTCAAAAGTATTCTTATATTTATTCATTCATCTTATTCAACATTCAGATGTAAACCTGACTGCTGGGAAATGTACACTTTAAGAGATACAGCTATGTGTGTTTGTCACGCCCTGGCTATAGAGAGGGTTTTTATTCTCTATTTTGGTTAGGCCAGGGTGTGACTAGGGTGGGCAGTCTATGTTCTTTTTTCTAGGTTATTGGTTTTCTATGTGTTTGGCCTGGTGTGGTTCCCAATCAGAGGCAGCTGTCTATCGTTGTCTCTGATTGGGAGCCACATTTAGGTAGCCTGTTTTTCATTGTGTGTGGTGGGTGGTTGTTTCCTGTGTTTGTACCATATGGGACTGTTTTGGTTGTTTGTTTGTACTTTTGTTGTTTTGTTCAGTGTTTTGTTGATTTATTAAATATCTCATTATGGGCACTTACCATGCTGCACATTGGTCCGATCCTTGCTACTCCTCCTCAGACGAAGAGGAAATCCGTTACAGTGTTTCCTGTCCTTCATGAGGTCACCAAATGAAACACACTCGACATGACTGTCCCTTAAGTGTCCACGGACCATTCCTACATTCTCAACAATAGAAATATTATATTTTCCCATTTTGGGGATTAGGCAAGAGAAGCTCTTTGTTCTCCCAGAGTTTTCTTTCCCCCCATATTCCATGGCAGAAAAGAGAGTTTCTACCAGGAATTTATGACCGTTGTAACACCTGAGGTGGAAGAGGGGGGAGCCACGATATACACCCAAAAGGGCCACGTCGTGACATCCGTGTTCAGAGGGTTCATAAAGACCGAGAAGCTAAATATGATTGGTGCAATAATAATTGAATAGTTCAATCAAATCTGTTACACCATTTCATGCGTTAGACCTTATTTGAAAAATAAAATTGTATCAAACCAACAGACCTGTAGATACAAAGTTTGCAAACAACATTCCCACACATAGAGGCTCTCATGGCTGCATGCGAACACTATTGAGACATTTAAACAAAACCCCGGGTTACACCTTCTATATCAGTGCCATTGCAATAAGAGATTGCTTGGAGTACGGAATGACAAAACAAAGCAGTGATAAGGAATGTTGCTGTATCAACAACCGTGTGTAATTGTTTCTTTAAAGAGCGCATGCAGGTTAATTCAGTGTTCCTCATTACAGACCGTTATTTTTCTAGAATTCAATGTTTTTTGGATTAATGGGATTTCAACAGCAGCAAACACATACATTGCTATGATTGACACGTGGTACATATTTCCTCTGACTTTTCCTTTTAGCCTTTTATCTCATTAGATTAGGTAAATATTGATAATGATAGGGTTCATAAGGATATAATGTGGTTCAACAATACTTAACAAGTTTGAACAATTAACAAGCAACACCATCATCCTCTTCCTAGATCTGTAAAGGAAAAATAAAAGCATTGGCACCTGTCAATGTACACTGAGTGTACAAAACATAAGGAACATCTGTTAACATTGAGTTGCAACCCCTTTTGCCCTCAGAACAGCCTCAATTCGTCGAGGCATGGACAAGGTGTCACAAGCGTTCCACAGGGATGCTGGCCCATGTTGACTCCAATGCTTTGCACAGTTGTGTCAAGTTGGTTGGATGTCCTTTGGGTGGTGGACCATTCTTCATACACACGGGAAACTGTTGAGCGTGAAAAGCCCAGCACCATTGCAGTTCTTGACACACGCAAACCGGTGCGCCTGGCACGTACTACCCCGTTCAAAGGCACTTAAATCTTTTGTCCTACACATTCACCCTCTGAATGGCACACATACACAATCCATGTCTCAATTGTCTCAAGGCTTACAAATCCTTCTTTAACCTATCTCCTCCCCTTCATATACCATGATTGAAATGGATTTACAAGTGATGTCAAGAGGGATCATAGCTTTCACCTGGATTCACCTAGTCAGTTTATGTCATGGAAAGAGCAGGTGTTCCTAATGTTTTGTACACTCAGTGTATAAGTAGGCCACAGAAAGGGACAGTGCAGTATAATGTTCCAATGGCTCAGACCTGAAAGCTTCTCGCGACAGGAGTTGCATCAATGAGTGATACCTGGAGATGATCACCTAGTGTTGTATGTCATTGTCTACATACTGTTCCCACTCAAGACCAACATCAGTATGTGGCTCTCCAGACTGTTTCTGTGAGAACGGAGGTTATCCTTAGCTGGGTTAATAAGAGGGATCCTACTAAAGCTCTGGACACATGGCCACTGTCGCAAATCCCTTGTGTTCAATTACCACAATCAGATTAGGGACCCTAGGGCGAGAGTGGGGATTCTCCCTCCGTATACTGTCACTCATCCTGTTGACTGGTTCCCAGACTTAAGGCACATGGAAATACGGAGCTGTCAGATTGGTGCCAACTGAGGAGCAGTGGAGCAGTAATCCACTTACTGAACATATCCACCCTGCAAGCTACGAGGGAATGATTTACTCTACATAGCAGCTACTATACCTGCTTGTGATTTCCTTTGTTCTCAAGAACCAGTATAATAAATCAACTGTATGGTCATTTTATTGTTAACAGATGGAAACCGGGAGCAACACAGGGACGTTAGGTTAATAATTATTCCTCTTCTGGCCTTTAATCAGAAGAACCACTTTCACTTTGACACTTTGCCCATTTAAACTGTTACCAAGGACATAGTGGCAAAGTAGAACAGAAATATGCAAGGCTCGGATTTTCAGCATAGGTATCTGTATTGTGGCAATGCATAATAATTCCACTTAAATCATTTGCTGTCAGACTGATCGTTGATGTCCATCGATTTCCAACACAGCTGGGTGATACATGATGTAACGGGACCTACCGTTCATGTCATAAGATGACCACACAAAAGAGGACATGGGGGATGTAGTGTGATGTCATAGGCCCACTACTGATGTCAAAGGATGTTGTACTAGGTCACAGGATGGTCCATGATCATCTGCCATGTCTGTGGGTCTATAGGGCCAGAGTAGATGGCTGGGCTGGTGCAGGGTACGGAGTTGCCCTCTATCGCTGACAGGAAACGAGTCAACAGGAATAGACCGCTTCCCAGTTTGTCTTCCAGTCCTATTTTAGGCCCCCTCTGCAGTGACAGGATAGAGACAGGTAAAAACTCTTAACCCTCTTTCCCGTAGTCTCCCACCTAGAGAGAGCAAGTCTCCAGCTTCCTTTTTCTGACTGTTTTTTTTTTTTTTAACTAGGAAAGTCAGTTAAGAACAAATTCTTATTGACAATGACAGGCTACGCAGCCCAAACCACAATCCAGGCAGAGCTGGGCCAATTGTGCGCCGCCCTATGGGACTCCCAATCACAGCTGGTTGTGATACAGCCTGGAATCGAACCAGGGTCTGTAGTGACGCCTCTAGCACTGAGATGCAGTGCCTTGGAGCACGGCGCCACTCGGGAGCAGGTTGTTTCAGCAGAGGTGGAAAAGAAAGTGAACCCCTTTGGTGGAGGAGAAAAGGACGAGAGGAGATAGGGGACAAAGAAAATTACACTTCCTATTGGCATGGGAGTGAAAACAAATAGTGTCGCATTCCTTTGTGTTCTGCCATAGAGATATAGTAAAGCAAGTTACTGCATTGAGCTGCATAGCCATGTTTAATTATCGCCACAATAGCATAAAAAAATCATATATGAGAGTTCTCAAAACTAGTTGGATATGCTTATAAATCTCTCAGATATGTACGCACCTTATGTCTGGAACAAGCAGCAAGGTGTCTCAGTGGATCAGAGAACAAACGCCTACTTGGTCCCTTGTTTCCACCCTTGAACGTCGCATTCACGTGGTATATTAATTTCTGAAACACAGCATGAACATGGCTATTGGAAATGTAGTACCTCGTCCCACATAAAGATCAGTGTGAGAGATGAATGTTTGGAGTGATAAAAGCAAAGGAAGTCAAAAAGGATTCGATATCCTTGTTCAGTGACGAAATCGCATCAAATCTATTGTAGGATACCTCCTTCCCATGGCATACCATCTCAGTGCATTCCAACCCAGTAGCTGAGATCATAGAAATTGTATTATTCTAATGGATATCCACTTTCAAGTCAACATTTCATGATGGGTGGGTTGGCGGCCATATTGAGTGTACCACCCATGACGATGTAGTCAAACTTCCATGGTTCTAATGGTTCTATTTCGATGGAAACTCACTCAACAGCAGCATCATTAACTCCTATCCATTAGTACGGACCACTTCCCACCTATTCTGTCCTCCAGCCTCCACTGCCTCTTGTTATTTTTCAACATGCATCCTGTTTTGCCTGCGTGCGCCGAGGCTATACACATTCATGCAGGAAGCTGTAGGATGGGGGCTCTTTTCTCCTGTCTTGCCTGTGGTCTTCAGTTGCGTCTGGGGAGATGGCCAGTGGCCAACACAGCAGCCGCCGGGGCCTTTGCTCCACGAGCACATTCTCTGAATTTCTCTCTTGTTTGTGCTGAAATGACTGAAGGTCAAGGCCAAGTGGGTCTGCTGCTACACTACAGGTGGGGACAGGGACCCTTACTGTAGCAAGAGCAAGGGCATGATGATTGTGAGGCTTCAACAGCTTCATAATAGTCGGCTATCAATAATACTATGCAGTGTGTCCTACCTTATCCGTTTTGGAAGAGAGAGGCTACTTAACCTTTCACTGCAGTGGGCTAAATCAGGGTCACACAAAGTGTTTCTTGGTAGTCTACAACAAATCTACTTTGAAACAAAAGTATACACCTCACACACATGGTTATCGGCTTAAAACATAGAAAACACCTGTACCAGATATAGAGTTGAAATGTATTCAATTTGGAGCTGGCATCCCAATATAATACTTTATACATCACAGAAGACTTAAAGAAAACTAAATTGTTTGACATAGAAGCATTGGACTTTCTGATTTAAAAAAAATCATGTTTAATCATTCTCAAATTCTGAAAAATATGAACAACATTCCACCCCTGAGGTCACTAAGTCATTTGAAAGGGCTAGTAGTTATACGTTCTGTGTGTGTACAAGGTAATCCCAAATTGGAGAACTCACTGTCTGCTTTCCCAACATGTGTTTCTCAAGCAGTGAAACACTGATTGCTGGTAGATTTCCAATTTATTTTCAAAGAGAAATACGTGTTGCCTAATCCGCTGTGCAGAGGCTCTTGAGATAAACCGGTGTTTTGTCAAAGATCACTTAGACGTTGGGACAGTACTGGCGGTGTGCGTGTGTGCACGTGCGCTACGTGCGTGCGTGTTGTATATTTCTGTGCATGCTATGGACAAGCTGAGAAACGCACTGGGAGAGGATTTTAATCAGAGCTGCCATCTCTGCAAGCCCGTGGAATTTTAGATTCTATCCCAACGGAAGTGTGTGACGCTCATATCAGACGTGATGAACAATGGCTTCCTGTGTTCTGATATCTATGCACCTGTCAAACAAGGGGGATTGCCAGCAGCCAAACCAGTTTAAAAGAGGTCATAATCAAAGGCAGGCAAGGTTACTGTAGGATATACTATATGTCTAAATGTCATTTCAATTCTAATCGAGGTAGAGGGCAGATGTGGTTCCTTCCGTGTGTCACCACACAAGTCCAACCGTATGGAAGTTGAATTCCCACTTCAACCCTCATTGGACCTAACAAAGTCACCTTATTTCACCTATACCCATTCACTTCAAACCTGTTGATCGTGAACTCACTTTTGTTTTGACATTGAGGCTTATAATGTGCTTGTATGACCATTTCCTGTTCACTTCCTAAGGTCATTGTCCTATCATGTTAGTTTCGTATTGAGTCTAAAGAATACTGGCTTTAAATAATGGGTGTCGTAACGCCCAATAACAAGCCCATTATGTTGAAATCCCCCTTTATTCTATGTTTACTCTGGAAACTGAAGATGGAGTCCCCTTTCTCACCTTTCTCTTTCTAGCTGCTGTGTGTGCAGGATCCTGAACCCCAAGAGGATAAATCGCTTCTTTTGACTCCCGACGAAAGTTGGCAGCTTAGCACCCTGGAGAGAGGTCAGAGGTCACAGGGCTCTCTGTATGGCCCTGGACTGGCCAATCACAGCGCAGTGAGAGAGAAGCAGCTGTCAGGACTCCCGTTAGATTTTTACTGAGCGGGAACGGCCTGTTTCGGGCCTGAACCCCCCAGCAGTGGTGGAAATGACCCCTGCTTTTCCTGTTATTAATCTCACAGATAAGAGGCTGCCTGGTTCTGTACTGGAGAGAGAGAGGCCACCTAAACTCTGTTGCTGCACTAACACTATGAGCCACCAAACAGGCCTGACTTATCATAACTTAGCCATGTCCCGAGTATCATAGACCGCAAACGATGATCTGGCCAAGCTCTGCTACTAAAGTCATGGCCATACAGCAAACCAAGTGTCATGACTGACATCTCATCCACTCTCACTGGAATGGTGAAAAAGGAGTGAACATTGTATTTCATATCGAATTACTGTAATATAATTACGTTTCTTATACTTTAACATCTTCTTGGGTAATTTGCATGATGTCAAATAGCTGTCAGTGTGATTTCCTCTTCCAGATTTACAAGCAGCTAGAGACTGAACCAACCTGCGATTTGAACCAGACAGGCTACCTTATTACAAGCCTGTTTCCCAAATGTCTCATCATACTGCTGCTGGAGGAGATGATGTCATCACTACCTCCTGTGAGGTACAGGAAGGGTTCAGAGGAGTGGATTATGGGAGGAGGCTCCATAGCACTTGGTCAGTGTCTACACCCCCTAATGGCTTGGACAGAGACTGGGGAAATAGGAGCCTTTCCGTTTCCTACAAGCCCTAAAAACAAAGGATAACTTACGTTTAATAGGTTAGAGACCACAGGATTAGATTTCTGTGATCTAGGCGGCAGATAGCCTAGCGGTTAAGAACAGGTTAATGGTTCGAATCCCTAAACCGACTAGGTGAAAAATCTATTGATGTGTCCTTGAGCATGGTACTTAACCCTAATTGCTCCTATAAGTCGCTGTGGATAAGAAAATCTACTAAATCAGTGGTTCCCAAAATGTGGGGTGCACCCCCTAATGAGGGGTTGATGGGGGGGAGGGGATAATCGTGTCTGCTAAATTACTAAATAGGTCGGGGATGAGAATGGGAATTCTGAAGCATGGTTTTACATAAAAAAAAGGTTTAATTTCATTTTAGTCATTTATTAGACGTTCCTATCCAGAGTGACTTAAAGGAGCAATTAGGGTAAAGTGCCTTGCTAAGGGCACATCGACCAATTTATAACCTAGTCAGCTTGGGGATTTGAACCAGCAACCTTTTGGTTACTGGCCCAACGCTCTTAACTGTCATTGATTAGTGGCACCAGAGACCAGAAATCCTTTTCAGGTACAGTACCAGTCAAAGGTTTGGACACACCTACTCATTCAAGGGTTTTTCTTTATTTTTACTATTTTCTACATTGTAGAATAATAGTGAAGACATCAAAACTATGAAATGACACATATGGAATCATGTAGTAACCAAAAAAGTGTTAAACAAATCAAAATATATTTTAGATTTTTAATTCTTCATAGTAGCCACCCTTTGCCATGATGACACATTTGCACACGCTTGACATTCTCTCAACCAGCTTCACCTCGAAGGCTTTTCCAACAGTCTTGAAGGAGTTCCCACATATGCTGAGCACTTGTTGGTGCTTTTTCTTCAATCTGCGGTCCAACTCACCCCAAACCATCTCAATTGGGTTGAGGCCGGATGATTGTGGAGGCCAGGTCATCTGATGCAGCACTTCATCACTGTCCTTCTTGGTCAAATAGCCCTTACATAGCCTGGAGGTGTGTTGGGTAATTGTCCTGTTGTAAAACAAACGATAGTCCCACTAAGTGCAAACCAGATGAGATTGCATATCGCTGCAGAATGCATGGCTAGTTAAGGCTAGCATGGCTAGTTAAGTGGACTTAACTAGCCATGCTGGTTAAGTGTGCCTTGAATTCTAAATAAATCACTGAGAGTGTCACCAGCAGAGCACCACCACACCATCACACCTCCTCCTCCATGACGCACGGTGGGAACTACACATGCGGAGATCATCCGTTCACCTACTCTGCATCTCAGAAAACACCGCGGTTGGAATCAAAAATCTCAAATTTGGACTCATTAGACCAAAGGACAGATTTCCACCAGTCTACTGTCCATCGCTCATGTTTCTTGGCCCAAGCAAGTCTCTTCTTCTTATTGGTGTCCTTTAGTCCTTTTTGGGGTGGCAGGTAGCCTAGTGGTTAGAGCGTTGGGGCAGTAACTGAAAGGTTGCTAGATTGAAACCCCAGCTGATAAGGTAAAAATCTGTTGTTCTTCCCCTGAACAAGGCAGTTAACCTGTTGGGGATGGGGGCGCTGTTTAGACTATTTATGCTAATGTGGCTAATTTTTTAAACGGCTTCCCACAAAATCCTTGATCGTACAATATGCATATTATTATTATTATTGGATAGAAAACAGTCTATAGTTTCTATAGGAGTTGAAATTTTGTCTCTAAGTGGAACAGAGCCCATTCTACAGCAATTTCCCTGACATGGAGTCAGATTTGAGAAACGTTGGCCACTTTTCTGAAGTCATTTAAACGGGCACTGTCGTTGCTATGACTATACGGACACTTCTTACGTCTTCCCCTGGATGCCTTTACGTGATGACGATTCCAACGGGCTCGATTGCTCGTTCACAGGCCCTACAAATGAAAAAAACCTTTAGCTAGCAAGTCTTTTCTTGCTGCGTAACGCGCGTGGAAGACACCGACCCTCTCCTGTTCCAAGCATTAGTTTAGCCTGTTATATTTCTCCG
The DNA here is from genome assembly GCF_029448725.1 of Salvelinus fontinalis. Taxonomy (NCBI): domain Eukaryota; kingdom Metazoa; phylum Chordata; class Actinopteri; order Salmoniformes; family Salmonidae; genus Salvelinus; species Salvelinus fontinalis. Next base: position 40,395,309 of record NC_074697.1, on the reverse strand, counting down.
GTCATCTTTTCACTCGTTATAGGAGTTACAAACATCACAAAGTAGTTAATTTAAAGCGTTTTATAGCAATTTATATCCGTTTAGTGCGATTTTGTGACATTTATTTTTGCAACGATGTGAAAAGTTGGACACGCTTTTCAGTTCATCCCGAACGTAGTTGACATTTCCACATGGCAAGAGGACAGCTTTCCACCAAAAGACGATTTCTCCCAAGAAAGGATCCTTTGCCCAAGATACTGATGGAAGAACAGCTCAAGGTAGGACATTTTTATTATGATAAATCGTGTTTCTGTCGAAACATTTTAGTGGCTTAGGACGCCATGTTTTTTGACGTAGCTTCGCTTGGCGCAAACTGTATTGAAAAGTAAGGATAAATTAAAAAATGTAATAACGCAATTGTATTAAGAATTAAATTGTCTATCAATCCCTGTCCACCCTATATTTTTTAGTCACGTTTATGAGTATTTATGTATAAGAGTAGATCACTGTCTAAGTGGCGCAAGGACAAATTCTGACCAGCCGAGTTACATTTCACATTGTCTAACCATGATTTTGGTGGCTAAATATAAACATTTTCGATCAAACTGTATATGCATGTTGTAATGTGATGTTACAGGAGTGTCATCGGAAGAATTCTGAGAAGGTTAGTGAAAAAATTAATATCTTTTGGCGATGTTGACTTTTATCGCTCACTTTGGCTAGAATCAATGCTGGGCTGCTAATTGCTATGTGCTAAGCTAATATAACGATTTATTGTGTTTTCGCTGTAAGACACTTAGAAAATCTGAAATATTGTCTGTATTCACAGGATCTGTGTCTTTCGATTCGTGTATGCTGTGTATTTTTACGAAATGTTTGATGATTAGTAGTTAGGTAAACACGTTGCTCATTGTAATTATTCTAGTCCATTTGTGATGGTGGGTGCAATTGTAAACTATGCCATATACCTGAAATATGCACTTTTTTCTAACAAAACCTATCCCATACCATAAATATGTTATCAGACTGTCATCTAATGAGTTTTTTTGTTGGTTAGGGGCTATAAATATCTTAGTTTAGCCGAATTGGTGATGGCTACTGGTGTTGGTGGACAAATAAAAGATGGTGGAATATGCTAATGTGTTTTTAGGTAATAGATGTACATCTTTACATATTGTGTCTTCCCTGTAAAACATTTTAAAAATCGGAAATGTTGACTGGATTCATAAGATCTGTGTCTTTCATTAGCTGTATTGGACTTTAATGTGTGAAAGTTAAATATTTTAAAAAAATATTTTTTTTGAATTTCGCGGCACTGGTTTTTCAGTGGGGGGGGGGGGGGTGTGCCGCTAGCGCCACGCTGATCCTAGACAGGTTAACCCACTGTTCCTAGGCTGTCATTGAAATTTTCCGGACTGACTGACCTTCATGTGTTAAAATAAAGTTGGACTGTCGTTTCTCTTTGCTTATTTGAGCTGTTCTTGCCATTATATTGACTTGGTATTTTACCAAATAGGGCTATCTTCTGTATACCACCCCTACCTTGTCACAACACAACTGATTGGCTCGAACGCATTAAGAAGAAAAGATATTCGACAAATTAACTTTTAACAAGGCACACCTGTTAATTAAAATGCATTCCAGGTTACTACCTCATGAAGTTGGCTGAGAGAATGCCAAGAGTGTGCAAAGCTGTCATCAAGGCAAAGCATGGCTACTTTGAAGAATCTCAAATATAAAATATATTTTGATTTGTTAAAAAAAAAATTGGTTACTACATGATTCCATATGTGTCATTTCATAGTTTTTATGTCTTCACTATTATTCTACAATGTAGAAAATAGTAAAAATAAAGAATGAGTAGGTGTGTCCAAACTTTTGACTGGTACTGTACATTGAGAGGAACACAATCGAAGCCGTGAGCATTGGGATTCTTTAACATTGTGGACTTGCCCTGTAATAATATTTTATGGTACAGATTCCAGAAGACATGGAACATGTGGGTTCATAGCTGACGTGCTTGCATGTGCTTTCCTCCCATGAACAATGTCCATAGCAGGATATCCTCTGGGAGCCCTGAACTTTCCCTAGCAACAGCTTGTTAAAAGGATTGAGGAGCCATATCACTCTGCAAAGTCCCTTCAATAAAAAAATGTCTCTCTCCTCTCTCTCTATATCGGTTTCTTCCTCTTTCTTATGGTCTAATATGTGTTGAAAATGTAGAACTGACAACCTCAATAATCCCTCTCTCTCTTCTTTCTCCTTCGTTGATGGTACACAATCAAGTCCTTGCGACAACAGTGTTTCAATACTCTACATTTAAAGCCCAACCAAACTTTTGAACACAATCAGGTAGGCAAGAAAGGGAAAGTGTCTTAAATAGCAGCAGCAATGATGGGATTAGTTCGCATGCTAAATTAACATCCATTACCATGACTTGTATGTGTTTTAAAAGACCCTCTTTATATATCTTAGCTAAACTTCGCCATTACTTCTCATTTGAATAGCCTTTCGTATTTCTTCACACAGGCTCTGCTGCCTTTGAAGTTGCAGGTCTTTCCTCCATAAAGGGGCTGTGTTGGCCTGGGAAACAAGTTGTGGCTAAAGCAGAATACTGGATGAAGCCCTTTGATGTGGACAAGAGGTGATTCGCTTGCCCCCCCATTCTCTCCCCTTTTCCCATCATCTATGAGAATCACTAACCCCCCTCTTACTACTTGTTACCCCCGCCTCCCCTTACTCTTTGCCCCTGTTACATAAAAGGAGCTCCTCAGTCCTCACCTTAGGACCGAGGCTTTTGGGCCTGGCTCAGGAGAACTCAGCGTGAGAGAGACTATTGGCCTTCTGGTAACCACTTTGTGAAACCAACTTCCTTCCTCTTCCTCCTTTCCCACACTTTGGCTCCTATTGTGCTGCGAGACGGAGCTGTCCATCATCGAACCGACTGCCCGTCGACAACATTTATCAAAGGTCGGGCGGTCAGTCCGCTAGTCTACTCAACCAGCAGGATACGTTCAGCAGAGGTCGATGTGGAGCGGGTCAGACTCACTACCGCCATCTCTGACTGGGGCAGCCTGGCTGGTACACAGGGCTGTCACATGGGAGTACAATACAATTATTTACATGACAAACTCCAGAGCTGGTTTCAAAGAGCTGATACAAAAACTGCCAATTAAATATTGGAACAGTCAGTCTGTGGGTGGTGTGTGGAAATGGTGAGTGCCATTGAGTGCTCTGTTGTTGAGTGTCACCGAGTATACTGTACATAAAGCAGCTGGACCCACTGCAGCAGGCTATTCCATCACCACCACAAGCAGCCTTCTCCTAGCACTCTTACAGAACATTATAAACACAGCTATTCATTGTGACTCAATGAAATGTTGAAATTCATAATGGATCAACATGGAGGAATTGCTTGAGAATCAATTCTGTCTGTTGGTAGTCATTTTCCAAGCAAATAAGACTCATAACAGTACAGATACAATATCTGATGTCATGTCAAGTACAGTAACAATGGCTGGTAGTTTAATCAGCTGCGGATGAGTGCTCTCTCTATAGGCCCTAAACTGAAGCAATGTTACCCAATACTCCTATGTGATTTCTTGCTTGTCCAGGTTTGCCCTGAGCCTTGTCTGCACATCTCTAAACCCCTGTGACCAACTAAAAATGGGCACTCACCATTTCCCAGGGCATATGATTGATTACCCACAACAAATCCACCTTGTCATCTCCTGTTCCTATCAGGGGTGTCAGGTTTCACCAGTGCAGCTTCTGTAAGAGAGATGGGTGGGAGACAGGAGGCAATGGGGACTGTGTGGGTCTTTACCCCAGCAGTAGCCCATCCTCTGCCCATCCCGCCCTCCCCCTCCTTGGGAAGCCTCAGTGAGAAGAGTCCTGTTAGAGCAGGGGGTGGGGACAGGTGTGGGGCAGGTCTGCTAGAGTCATCTGCACTAATGCCCAATGGTCACGCAGGTTCTCTCCTCGCACCCTTTCCCACGCTGCCTAGGGTCAAAGGGGAGTGCTTAGCCGGATGTGGGGTTCCCAGTCTAAAGCCCCCAAACACCAGACACCGGCCTCTACAGTCATACTCACCTCCGTATAGGGAACTTTCTGAGCCACCACCACATGAACCACTACGTAATATGTCATGTCAGTCCACTTAGAGACAGGTATCATCAACTAGATTGAGATGCGGGACCATTTTTTCTTGAGTGGATTATCAGGGCCCGGAACATAATATAGAAATAATTTGTAGACTGCAAATTGACCAAGGAAGCCCAAACAGATATAATCTCTGACTAAAGCTGACTCAATTCAAACCTTGCTTACTTTGTATACGATCACATATCTCTTAATTATGTGTGCGAATACTTGGAAACAGATTTACAAAATGTTTGTCACTTGGAGCTGATCTCCTTGTGTTTTTACAGTCTTTTATGTCCAACAACAACATTCCCACAAAATGTTATTTTTTATTTTTGGGGGGGTTTTGCGCAAATAAAACCACAGGTCGCAGGTTGGGGAACGTGGCTTAGACCATCTCTTATGGATGTTTCAAGTCTCCAAATGTATTTCACTCATATTTGTTCCTTGTCTCAGAAACCAGTGAGGACATTCTACACAGTGTGTTGTGGGGTGTGTGTGGAGGTGTGTGTGGAGGTGTGTGTGGAGGTGTGTGTGGAGGTGTGTGTGGAGGTGTGTGTGGAGGTGTGGGATTGAAACAGTCATTTAAAACGGTTAGAGAGCACATCTTGCTGCTGTTGTGTTGTTCTGCTTTGGCCTTGGGTAAGTGTTCACGTAACAATGTATGCCCCCTGCGTCTCTAAGGTTAGGCCTGGGTTGAAACGGGGCTGCTACAGTGTTATCCTGCTGTTGTGTTGTTCTGCTTTGGCCTTGGGTAAGTGTTCACGTAACAATGTATGCCCCCTGCGTCTCTAAGGTTAGGCCTGGGTTGAAACGGGGCTGCTACAGTGTTATCCTGCTGTTGTGTTGTTCTGCTTTGGCCTTGGGTAAGTGTTCACGTAACAATGTATGCCCCCTGCGTCTCTAAGGTTAGGCCTGGGTTGAAACGGGGCTGCTACAGTGTTATCCTGCTGTTGTGTTGCTCTGCTTTGGCCTTGGGTAAGTGTTCACGTAACAATGTATGCCCCCTGCGTCTCTAAGGTTAGGCCTGGGTTGAAACGGGGCTGCTACAGTGTTATCCTGCTGTTGTGTTGTTCTGCTTTGGCCTTGGGTAAGTGTTCACGTAACAATGTATGCCCCCTGCGTCTCTAAGGTTAGGCCTGGGTTGAAACGGGGCTGCTACAGTGTTATCCTGCTGTTGTGTTGTTCTGCTTTGGCCTTGGGTAAGTGTTCACGTAACAATGTATGCCCCCTGCGTCTCTAAGGTTAGGCCTGGGTTGAAACGGGGCTGCTACAGTGTTATCCTGCTGTTGTGTTGTTCTGCTTTGGCCTTGGGTAAGTGTTCACGTAACAATGTATGCCCCCTGCGTCTCTAAGGTTAGGCCTGGGTTGAAACGGGGCTGCTACAGTGTTATCCTGCTGTTGTGTTGCTCTGCTTTGGCCTTGGGTAAGTGTTCACGTAACAATGTATGCCCCCTGCGTCTCTAAGGTTAGGCCTGGGTTGAAACGGGGCTGCTACAGTGTTATCCTGCTGTTGTGTTGCTCTGCTTTGGCCTTGGGTAAGTGTTCACGTAACAATGTATGCCCCCTGCGTCTCTAAGGTTAGGCCTGGGTTGAAACGGGGCTGCTACAGTGTTATCCTGCTGTTGTGTTGCTCTGCTTTGGCCTTGGGTAAGTGTTCACGTAACAATGTATGCCCCCTGCGTCTCTAAGGTTAGGCCTGGGTTGAAACGGGGCTGCTACAGTGTTATCCTGCTGTTTAGGTTTTGTTTTCTGTGTGCGAACAGTTCATGCTGCTATTGTTTTTCTAGGGAGAGCGAAGGAGGAGAGCCCAGGAGACAAGAACCTCCCATCTGTTCCACAGGGGAAGGAGGAGAAGTGTTTATTTTCCAGCTACGTGACTTGAGAAACCCCCATTAGTCCAAACACAAACCTCTCATGTCCTCTATGATTGATGGAAATGCTGGGAGATGATGTTCCCTACAGCCCCAACAATAGGCTGAGGCCTATGAACATGCCTCCATGGTTAGGTGATTCATCAATGCATCCTACTTGGCACCAAGTAGAAAGTCAACGGGGTGAACAAGCAGGTTACAAACTAACGATGCAGCCACCACTCGTTCTTTTCAAATATGCAAACCACTTGGCAAACGCCACTAGTTTGAATGGCGTTCTTCTTCAACCCCTCAATGAATGTTCTTAGGTCTATTCCCTTTATGTGTGGTCTCTCACGTGGCGTATACCACCAGGCTTTGATAAATCTTCCACAAACATAACAGTATGTGTTAGAAGCAGATACTCTATTTATGGGCTCCATAACCACACAGACAGAAATAAAGAAATTCACATGGACACAAAAACAAAAGCATGTTAACATGGAGGCTACATACCGTGCACGCACACACAGAGACAAACGTTCAGCCGTGCATACAATAGTAGTCTACAGGCTGTTTTGTTTTCATTTTGTCTGTAGATTTCACGAGACAAACAGTCTGGAAAGCCCAGGGATCTCAGCTCCATACAAAAGAATGCAATCAGAGAGGAGAGGGGGAGGAGAGGGGGAGGAGGAGGAGAGAAGATGCTCCGATTAGCTTGTTTTCCCTCTAATTGATTTTTGCTGGTTCGTTCTTTTGCTGTTTTGTTGTTGCAACTGCCTTGTCTCCTTCATAGCCTTCGCTTGAAAAACTGCCCCCGGTTACATCCACATTGAGAATCACCCCTGTCTGTTATATCTATATTTGTGTTGGTCACTTCCTATTTGTCTTGACCTTTGACCTACCAGTCCTCAGCAGCTGAGGGGCAGAGGGTGGTGTCAGGGCCTGACCTCTTAAATAGCTTGGAAGGAGAGAGAGAGAGAGAGAGAGCGCGTGAGTTGGTGGGGCCCCGGCTCTACGCATTGCCCCACCAACCTACCACCCAGACTACAAGAAACACCCTTGGAAATGTGCTGTCGATTATTATGGAATTTCAGCACATGTATATTACGTACCAGTGATAAGTCAAAAGGAAATGGAACATCTTCCTGCCTGGCCACACACACACACACACGCAAACCTATGCACACAAAACTTTGTGTGTGTGTGTGGCCAGGAAGACATTCCATTTCCTTTTGACTTGAAAATAAAGAATAGAGGCTGAGGAGTGACGCGTGTGTCAGAACAGGGTTCACTTCCCTTCCCATGTCAGGGCCTATAAATACATGGAAAACAGGAAGCTAACCGGGATGAAATAGTGGGCCAACTTCAATCCAGATACCTTTACCTCAACACTAACACCTAACATTCACATCATACAAATACACATATACACCCTATGCCCCTATCAAACAATAAAACAAAAACACATGCAGGCTCCTAACACAACTAACCGACCTCGAACAAACTGAAGCGTTCTAAAACATACACACTCTCTCCTCAGCCATTTCAGTTGCAAAAATGTTTTTACTTCAGAGTATTTCTCATTATAAGATCGTATCTAACATGAAAGTAAACTGGTCTGATATCTGCATTGGATGGCCTGTGACAGAGCCCTCCTATGCATGGCAGGAGGCAGCAGGAGAGGTGTACTTCTCAGATACCCATCAGATTTAGGACCAGAGGAGCAGGTGGCGTCTCATGCCTCTTTCCACTTGTCTTTAAGTCCAAAGTAAAGCCAGTGCCCCAACAGAGGGCTCGCAGGGCACAAGCATGACCACAGAGGTACTTAGAGTGAGTGTGTCAAAAGATTAAGCTACTTCACCAGTGTTATGTGCAGGGCTCTTAATAAATACAAATAATTGTATGTAGCGCTGCAAGATATGGCCCCAAAAATGTAACGATTATTCTAATTCTATGATTGTAATTTGGCATGATAAGAAATGAAAAATCCAGGTAGGAATTATGAATTATGAGTAGGAACCAAAGTTTTGGTCAGTGTTTAACAGGGGCCTTAAATCGCCTCGTTATCGTGAGATGAACGCACTAGCTGTGGGTCGCTCTGGATGGGAACATCTGCTAAATGACTAAATTGTGATGTAAATGTAGTGCCATTATACACACTATAAATAAGAAAGTATGTGGACACCACTTCAAATTAGTGGCTTTGGCTTTTTCAGCCACACCTGTTGTATAAAATCGAGCACACAGCCATGCAATCTCCATAGACAAACATTGGCAGTAGAATGGCCTAGCTGAAAAGCTCAGTGACTTTCAACGTGGCACCGTCATAGGATTTCACTTTTCCAACAAGTCAGTAAGTCAGTTCGTCAAATGTCTGCCCTGCTAGAGCTGCCCCGGTCAACTGTAAGTGCTGTTGTGAAATGGAAACGTCTAGGAGCAACAACGGCTCAACCGCGAAGTGGTAGACCACACAAGCTCACTGAACGGGAATGCTGAGTGCTGAGGCATGTAAAAATTGTCTGTCCTCGGTTGTAACACTCACTACCGAGTTCCAAACTGCCTCTGGAAGCAACGTCAGCACAAGAACTGTTCATCGGGAGCTTCATGAAATGGGTTTCCATAGCTAAGCAGCCGCACACAAGCTTAAGATCACCATGTACAATGCCAAGCGTCGGCTGGAGTGGTGTAAAGCTCGCCGCCAATGAACTCTGGAGCAGCGGAAATGCATTCTCTGGAGTGATGAATCACTCTTCCCCGTCTGGCATTCCTACGGACAAATCTGGGTTTGGCGGACGCCAGGAGAACGCCACCTGCCCCAATGCATTGTGCCAACTGTAAAGTTGGAATAATGGTCTGAGGCTGTTTTTCATGGTTCGGGCTAGGCCGTTTAGTTCAGTGTAGGGAAATCTTAACGCTACAGGATACAATGACATTCTAGACGATTCTGTGCTTCCAACTTTGTGGCAGTTTGGGTTAGGCTTTTTCCTGTTTCAGCATGACAATGCCCATGCACCTCCTAGAAGAGTGGTGGTTGTTATAGCAACAAACGGGGGATCAACTCCATATTAATGCCCATGATTTTGGAATGAGATGTTCAACGAGCAGGTGCCCGCATACTTTTTGTCTTGATGCGTATTCTATGTATATTATTTGTTGTGTTAGTTTCCTGTTTGGACCCCAGGAAGAGTAGCCACTGCCTCTGCAGCAGCTAATTAGGGATACTAATAAATAATACTACTAAAAATCACTTGTGAATTGATGTTTTATTGGATTTTCTTTTAGTCGCACTGGTTCTCCCAAAATAAAACTCCAGGTCGCATAGGAAAATATTTAATCGCAAATGCGACCAAATTGGTCTCACTTCAGAGACCTGGTTGTGTCACACAAGCCACTACTGTCCAAAGAAAGCTTTGCTGCACGTCAGAAGTTTGCGAAAGAGCACCTGGAAGTTCCACAGCGCTACTGGCAAAATATTCTGTGGACAGATTAAACTAAAGTTGAGTTGTTTGGAAGGAACACACAACACAATGTGTGGAGAAAAAAAAGGCACAGCATACCAACATCAAAACCTCATCCCAACTGTAAAGTATGGTGGAGGGAGCATCATGGTTTGGGGCTGATTTGCTGCCTCAGGGCCTGGACAGCTTGCTATCGTCAAAGGAAAAATGAATTCCCAAGTTTATCAAGACATTTTGCAGGAGAATGTAAGGCTTTCTGTCCACCAATTGAAGCTCAATAGAAGTTGGGTGATCCAACAGGACAATGACCCAAAACACAGAAGTAAACCAACAAAAGAATGGCTTCAACAGAAGAAAATACACCTTCTGGAGTGGCCCAGTCAGAGTCCTGACCTAAACCCGATTTGAGATGTTGTGGCATGACCTTGGGGGGTTCACACCAGACATCCCAAGAATATTGTGGAACTGAAACAGTTTTGTAAAGAGGAATTGTCCAAAATTCCTCCTGACCATTGTGCAGATATGATCTGCAACTACAGTAAACGTTTGGTTGAGGTTATTGCTGCCAAAGGAGGGTCAACCAGTTATTCAATCCAAGGGTTCACATACTTTTCCCACCCTGCACTGTGAATGTTTACACGGTGTGTTCAATAAAGACATGAAAATGTCTAATTGTTTGTGTGTTGTTAGTTTATTAAGCAGACTGTGTTTGTCTACTGTGACTTGAAGATGAAGATCGGATCAAATTTTATGCACTCACTGTATATAGACTTTTATTTTTATTTTTTTTCCTACTGTATTATTGACTGTATGATTTGTTTATTCCATGTGTAACTCTGTGTTGTTGTATATGTCGAACTGCTAGGCTTTATCTTGGCCAGGTCGCAGTTGCAAATGAGAACTTGTTCTCAACTAGCCTACTTGGTAAATAAAGGCGAAATATATATTTTTTTTATTATGACCAATTTATGGAGAAATCCATGTAATTCCAAAGGGTTCACATACTTTTTCTTGCCACTGTAGATGTATACTGACTCTACACACACCCACTCACATACAATCACTATATAAGCTGCTGGCTATACATACAGTGCATTCGGAAAGTATTCAGACTCCTTTCATTTTTCCACATTTTGTTAAGTTACAGCCTTATTCTAAAATGTATTAAATAAATAAAAAATCCTCAATCTACACACAATACCCCATAATGACAAAGCGAAAACAGGTTTTTAGAAATGTTTGCAAATTTATTACAGATAAAAAACATTTACATAACTATTCAGACCCGTTGCTATGAGACTCAATTTAGCTCAGGTGCATCCTGTTTCCATTGATCACCCTTGAGATGTTTCTACAACTTGATTGGAGTCCACCTGTGGTAAATTCAATTGATTGGACATGATTTAGAAAGGTACACACCTTTCTATAAAAGGTTCCACAGTTGACAGTGTATGTCAGAGCAAAAACCAAGCCATGAGGTCGAAGGAATTGTCCATGGAGCTCCGAGACAGGATTGTGTCGAGGTACAGATCTGGGAGTGTACCAAAAAATGTCTGCTTCATTGACGGTCCCCAAGAACACAGTGGCCTCCATCATTCTTAAATGGAAGAAGTTTGGAACCACCAAGACTCTTCCTAGAGCTGGCCGCTAGGCCAAACTGAGCAATTGGAGGAGAAGAGCCTTGGTCAGGGAGGTGACCAAGAACCCAATGGTCACTCTGACAGAGCTCCAGACTTCCTTGATGGCGATGGGAGAACCTTCCAGAAGGATAACCATCTCTGCAGCACTCCATCAATCAGGCCTTTATGGTAGAGTGGCCAGACGGAAGCCACTCCTCAGTAAAAGGCACATGACAGCCCGCTTGGAGTTTGGCAAAAGGCACCTAAAGGAATCTCAGACCAGGTGAAACAAGATTTTCTGGTCTGATGAAACCAAGAATGAACTCTTTGGCCTGAATGCCAAGCGTCACGTCTGGAGGAAATCTGGCACCACCCCTACGGTGAAGCATGGTGGTGGCAGCATCAAGCTGTGGGGATGTTTTTCAGCGGCAGGGACTGGGAGACTAGTCAGGATCGAACGAAAGATGAACGGAGCAAGTACAGAGAGATCCTTGATGAAAACCTGCTACAGAGCGCTCACGACCTCAGACTGGTGCAAAGGTTTACCATCCAACAGGACAAAGACCCTTAGCACACAGCCAAGACAACGTAGGAGTGGCTTTGAGACAAGTCTGAGTGTCCTCGAGTGGCCAAGCCAAAGCCTGGACTTGAACCATATCCAACATCTCTGGAGAGAACTGAAAATTATTGTGCAGCGACGCTCCCCATCCAACCTGACAGAGCCTGGGAGGATCTGCAGAGAAAAATGGGAGAAACTCCCCAAATACAGGTGTGCCAAGCTTGTAGCATCATACCCAAGAAGACTCAATCCTGAAATCGCTGCCAAAGATTCTTCAACAAAGTTCTGACTAAAGCGTCTGAATACTTATGTAAATGTGATTTCAGTTTAGAAAAAAATATGTGCTTTGTCCTTGTGGGGTATTGTGTGTAGATTGATGAGGGAAAAAAATATTTAATCCATTTTAGAATAAGGCTGTAACATAACAAAATGTGGAAAAAGTCAAGGGGTCTGAATACTTTCCGAATGCACTGTATATTCACATCTACCAATCCAGTACCAATCTACCAATCCACATTGTGAATATGGTACTGGAACTGACCCTGTATATAGTATGCTTACTTACCTTATTTCTATATCTTGTGTGTTTTTGTTCAACCTTGTTATAGAGTTTTACATTGTTATTGATTACTACATTGTTGGGGTTAGAGCTTGCACGAAAGGCATTTCACTGTACTTGTGCATGTGACATTAAAACTTGAAACTTAAAACTTGATCATGCTTTTTAGTCCATGATTAGGCTTAGTCTGTGTCCGGGAAACTGAGATACCTGATAACTGGTTGGCCTTCTTACTCCTATGCTGCAAACATGTCTTAGCGTAGGAGATGAGATGACAGCCCCTGAGCACCTTAGTACCATCCCATATAATGGTGTCTGTCTGGACTGGAGCGTAGCATGTGAATGCACGATGGACATCTCATTTGGAGCTGAGAAGGTAAGTGTGTATACAACATGGAGGTCTTGATTCATGTGTTTTAGCCTTCCTGCTCCGCTTCCTTTTCTCGGTCACACAGGACCGTAGCCAGACAACGGTGTAGCCAAAATAGGCGGAGAGAGGAAGAAGGGTCAGGCAAGTAATGATGTAGTGATGGCAGGTGTGTCTTTCATCTGTGTGTGTTCTTCACTCTCCCTCTTTCCTTGTTCCTCCTCCCCTCCCAATGCACTCGTCCATGTTTCTCCTTTTCCTCTCTCTCTCCCTCCTGTTCTGCCTCTGCTCCCTACCAACCAACATGTCAAATGTTCTAATATCATCCACTGAAACAAGATGTTGCACAAAACAGTGTATTTCTAAACATGTTCAAGCTGGTGAGAGGAAAATGATGGAGACGTTGCAAGGCCAAGAGGGAGTTACCATTTTTATGGATAACATTTTGGTATATGCAAATACCATGGAGGTGCACGACGAGCGACTAAAAAGACTACTGCAGAAGATAGTCAACCGGACTAAAGTTGAACAGGAAAAGTGTTTCCTCAGGGAAAAAGGACAGACACACACACACACGTGCGCCACAGCAGGCGGCGTTCCTCAGGGAAACACAGCTAGGCTTCCTGGGACACCTCATTAATCCATCAGAAGTCAGGCCGGATCCAGAGAAAGTGGAGGTCATCAGGCAGCTATCCCCACCAGAGAACTTGCAGGCGCTGAAGAGAGTTCTTTGGATGGTTAACTACCTAGGGAAGTATGGCCCCGACCTTTCCACCCTGGGCCAACCACTGCATGAGCTCCTGAAGTCAAAGACAGCGTGGACATGGGACTACACACAGCAGGTGGCGTTCCAGTGCCTCAGAGCTTCCCCCGTCCTGATGTTCTACGACAGCAACAGAGCCACCACAGTCTCAGTAGACGCAAGCAGCTATGGGCTTGGCAGTGTACTACTATAGCTCCGTAGAGAGGAGGGGAAAGCCAGTGGCATACTGCTCTAGGTGGCTCACAGAGGCAGAAACCAGATACGTGCCGATCGAAAAGTAGCGTCTGTCGACTGTTTGGCCCTGTGAGAAGTTTGAGAAATACATGTACGGCCTGGAGCACTTCAAATTAGTGACAGACCACAAGCCTTTGGTCCCACTAATGAACAGCAAAGACTTGGATAATGTGGCTTTACCATGCCAGAGACTACTCATGCGGTGCATGAGGTTCAAACCCACAGCAGAGTATGCACCAGGAAAAACCTTGGTTGTGGCGGACCGGGTCAGGGAGTCCTTTGACACGCACAAAAAAAGGACAGACACACACACGTTGAGTGTTACGTCGCAGCTAACATCAACAACATACCTGCTACACAGACAGAAATGGAAAACATCAGAGTTGCCCTCGCAGCAGATGATCAAGTAAATCAGGTCAGACTGGTTTGAGCATGTGAGTAAAACCCCAGTCACAGTCAGTGTTTATCCCAGTGAATCAGAACTGTCAGAGTACAATGGTGAAGTCACAGGGGGGAACCGCCACAGGAGGCTGCTGAGGGGAGAGCAGCTCATTATAATGGCCAGAACGGAAGAAATTGAATGGCATCAAACATCTGGAAACCAGGTTTTTGATGTATTGGATACCATTCCACACATTCCGTTCCAGCCATTACCATGAGCCCGTTGTCCCCAATTAAGGTGCCACCAAATCTCCTGTGGGAACCGCATAGTAGTACCACAGACAAAGAGGGCAGACATTGTTGATAGAATACACAATGGACATCAAAGTCTGATCAGTGGTGGAAAAAGTACCCATCGTCATACTTGAGTAAGAGTAAATATACCTTAATAGAAAATGACTCAAGTAAAAGTGAAAGTCAGCCAGTAAAATACTACTTGAGTAAAAGTCTGAATTTGGTTTTAAATATACTTAAGTAATAAAAGGAAATGTAATTGCTAAAATATACTTAAGTATCAAAAGTGAAAGTATAAATAATTTCAAATTCCTTATGTTACGCAAGCCAAAAGGCACAATTTATGTTTTTTAGTTTACTTACGATAGCCAGGGGCACACTCCAACACTCAGACATAATTTACAAATGAAGCATTTAGTGAGTCTGACAGATAAGATATGCGCGTAAATTGGACCATTATCATGTCCTGCTAAGCCTTCAAAACATAAAGAGTACTTTTAGGTGTCAGGGGAAACGTATGGAGTAAAAAGTACCATATTTTCTTAAAGAAATAGTCAAATAAAGTACAGATACCTCGAAAAACTACTTAAGTAGCTCTTTAAAGTATTTTTTATGAAGTACTTTACACCACTGGGTCTGACTAAATGGTGAGAGAAAGCCTCAGTATGGTGGCCGGGGATCTCATCAGTGGTAAAGATAAAGATCCTCTCTTATCAGTCTTGTTGTGAGCTTAGAAAGGCACAACCAAACGAGCCACTAATCTCTATGTCACTCCCCGACAGACCATGGAAAGGAGTTGCTCTGGATCTACGTGAGTGTGAGAAACAAAACTATCTGATCGTGTGGGGCGGCAGGTAGCCTAGTGGATAGAGCGTTGGACTAGTAACTGGAAAGTTGCAGGATCAAGTCCCCAAGCGGACAAAAAAATCTGTCGTTTTGCCCTTGAACAGGAACCCACTGATCCTAGGCTGTCTTTGAAAATAAGAATTTGTTCTTAACTGACTTGCCTAGTTAAATAAAGGTACATTTAAAAAAAATCATATCAGACTACTACTCAAGGTTAATCAAGATACTACACATCTACAACTACAAGCACACAGGTCACCATGAAGATGAAAGGAACCTCCACCAGGTATGACATTGCAGATGAGTCGTTACTGACAATGGGCCCAAATTCTCAAGTAACTGAGAAATGGCAAAGCACATCACTTCCCGGCCCGCACCACCCTAAGTGTAGGTGCAGGCCACGAAGAAGATTCTAAAGCAGAAAGACCTGCTGGTTGTTCTCCTGTGCTACAGGTCAATCCCATGCAAAAAAAACAACAACACAACTCCCAAATTAAGAGGCCCGACAAAAAAACGCATCAGGCTAAAGGATGCATCGGAAAAGAGGAAACAGAACCTTCTACTACAACCAACATCACTGTCGCTACCGCCGGGAGACACCGTGGGGAAAAGAGAAGTGTACATGTGAAATCTTGCATCGCTTTATTGCTCTTTCAAAACCTTTACAGTAACTGTGTTTCTGTTAATTGCTGTTGTGAAGTACAGTTGTCTTCATTGTGGTTACACTCATTTGTAGAAAGTGTTCAAAGGAAATGTGTGAAAGTTAAGGAGAAGATATCATAGTATGCACGACAGTGTCAAGGCATGTTGTAAGGGAGTTATCTTCGGGCATTCTTGTGAGACGTAAAACAACGTACCTGGAAAGTTACTCCTCGGATTGGACATTCACTTTATATTACAGCCCTGACCATGTCTTAGCCTGCTGAGCTAAAGGCCACTCCACACCACGGCAGTAATACAACAGGAACAAATGAGGATGGGGTGTAGCTCCCTCTTCCTCATCCTCTGACCGTGGAAGAGGATACAAGGAAAAGACAACAGTGGCAACAATAGAGGTCCTGCCCTGGTGCCTGGTGTCACCCAAAGCCAGGAGCACAGAGAGATGGCTGGAGTGTTTCACCAGTGTTTAGCTAACTCACCAACCCCCGCTATTGACCAAGAGGAAAGAGGAAGCCGGAAATAAACACTCACTCATTCAGGAGTTGTATTTATCATTTGAATTGAACTTGAGACCTCCCTGAAAATCATTTTCCCAACCAGATTTCAACCACTTTCTGAGGAAATTATTAACAAGTGGTCTTTCGTTCATGCACAGAAACCAAGCTGTTCTGTTGTGACCAAACATTTGAAAGAATGTTGAACAAACATAAATACTAAATAAATAGATGGCTAAAAACAGGGTGAAATTGAAAGAGCTTTTAGTTCGTTGATAGGAATCGCTGATTATCTTAGTACCTGCATAGAAAACATCTCCATTTAATTGATAGGAATGAGCATGAGTAGCCCATTGACAGCATTCGCCCCGTCCCAAGATGAACATAAGGGAAGTAGAGAATCACGCGCAGAGGGCTCTGTTTGTTTTCTGAAGAGATGACTTTTGACAAGTAGCGCCACAATCAGTTGGCACAGGGGGCAATCAGCCACAGGAAACTAGGGAAGGCAACTTTTGAGGGGCGCAGGCAGGCCCCCTCTCTGCAGCCTCTGCTCGGCGGGGTAAACAGGACGCAGAGTTACTCTGTGACTCCAGCTGCGCGTCTCAGCCACTCCCAGGCCTGGGTATACAACCACATCCTGTTTTGACCCAGCACTCTGGCCAATCCAGAGCAGCCATCTTCAGACGGCCACCACTCAGTCAAACCCTCTCTCTTCCACTCCAGGGGCAGGCAGTGTCAATGGGAAAGAGTTGGTTGGTCTTCCTCGCTCCCGACATGACAAATGTTCAAAGTTCAAACTTTAGTGCAAGATTTTTTTTTAATAAAGCCAGGTGAACAGCAGGTAGGCCTGAGGTCTGAAGTCTCTCCACTCCCTTGCTGTTTTCTAACAGGGTCTGAACACGTGGCACTTGGAACTGATTAACTATAATGATGGTTCGGTTGCCCCTGTTTGATGTAACAGAGCCCCTTGGCAGTTAGGCTGTGAGCGTGCACACAGCTATCTGCTCTGTGCATGCCCCCTTTCACTATAAAGGAAAGTCATGTACAGTACTATGACATGTTGGGAGGGGTTTCTTCTCTACACAAGCAGTTTAGTGGCATGACTGCGACTTCCTATCATTTTGATACACAGTCATGTTGCTTTCTGTTTTGGTTCCGCTCGCAGAGTGAGATGAAAGGAGCCACACACCCCTTTGCAATACCCCCTCACCCATGACACACACACACACACACACACACACACACACACACACACACACACACACACTTTCTCTCACAGTTCAGAGTGTACTCAACAACACCATGTCCAACGAGCTTAGCAGCTTGCTCATCTTAACCCACACTTTTAGCACCAATGGACAAGAGGATCTGTTAAGATTTTCCTCAGTCTGGACAGCTGCAGGAAGAGGGAGAAAAAGGAAGGGAGGGGTGTTGTGATAAAAAGAGAGAAGGAGAGTATCAGGCTTCAGACAAATAATAGTTCATTGGACCATGTTTAGATCGGATTATTTCCCACCGGGCACACCACTTCATTTCAACGTGGAAATGTGGGTAATATTTGGTTGAGACGCTGATCAATGAGATTTCAACCTTTATTCACCCACTCAAAAAGACAGCCAGAAGTTTGCTGTATACCCAATGTGTTATCACTATGCTTTCAACCAGCTAAAAGCACAAGCAAATTCCAATGGGAAAACAGTGTCAGATTTTTGGTTTAGTTGTCATCCAAATGGGTTATCACTGCACTTTCAACCATTTAAAACACAGAACAAAGTTCTAATGGGAACACAAGGTCAGATTATTTATTTGTTTATGTGCTATCGCTGTGCTTCCTCTAATAGCACAGCCAAATGACCTGGATGGCTGTTGAGACTACATAGTACATACTGCAAGTGATCCGGCAGCCTAGCGGTTGAGTCGCTGGCTCAAATCCCTGAGCCGACTAGGTGAAAAATCTGTTGATGTGCCCTTGAGCAAGGCACTTAACCCAAATTGCTCCTGTAGGTCTCTCTGGATAAGAGCATCTGCTAAATCAGTGGTTCACAAACTGTGTGGCGCACCCCCTGACGGGGTCGGTGGGGGGAGCAGAGTTTTTTGGGGGGGTCCCAGTCCGGCTTTCACTTACTCTTGGAAGTTGTAATAGTAGAATCCACAAGGTGCAATTTCAAAATTGTCACTTTTCCTCTTGACATGTCAGTCATTGCATACCTTTGAGCACTATTTATGACTTGTCAGATCAACTAGCCCATGTCAGCTAACGTTTTTTAGGCAAGGTTTTTTAGCCCATAGACTTTTTTGTAACATTTGAGTTACTCAAATATCACACGAATTAGACATGGCAAGATGGACAGAATTTCACAAACATTTGCTTTCAAATTGAAAAATTCTCTGCACCCCATGACAAAATGTGTAGAATTGCAGGAAATAACCTTAAACCTGCAACATTTTCTCTCCACTAACAAGAGGGGTGTGAACAGTTTGTCATAAATAGTGCCTGTGCCCGTAGACGTAGACGTAGGGTGCGGGATGTTCCCCAATGCTGAAAGAGACCGAGGGAAAAAGTTTGGGAACCACTTTGCTAAATTACTAAAATGCAAGATTCTGTGCAGATTATTATAGCAATTGTGAAGATCTCCACAGACCTGCGACTGAAATATCACATTTACATAAGTATTCCGACCCTTCGCTCAGTACTTTGAAGCACCTTTGGCAGCAATTACAGCTGCGAGTGTTCTTGGGTATGACGCTACAAGCTTGGCACACCACGCTTCACCGTAGGGATGAGGCCAGGTTTCCTCCAGACGTGATGCTTGGCATTTAGGTTAAAGAGTTCAATCTTGGTTTTATCAAACCAGAGAATCTGATTGCTCAGTTTGGCCTGGATTGCTCAGTTTGGCCTGGAGGCCAGCTCTAGGAAGAGTCTTTGTGGTTCCAAACTTCTTCCATTTAAGAATTATGGAGGCCACTGTGTTCTTGGGGGCCTTCGGTGCTGCAGAAATGTTTTGCTACCCTTCCCCAGATCTGTACCTCGACACAATCCTGTCTCTGAGCTCTACAGACAATTCCTTCGACCTCGTGGCTTTGTTTTTGCTCTGACATTCACTGTCAACTGTGGGAAGTTATATAGACAGGTGTGTACTTTTCCAAATCATGTCCAATCAATTGAATTTACCACAGGTGGACTCCAATCAAGTTGTAGAAACGTCTCAAGGATGATCATTGTAAACAGGATGCACCTGAGCTCAATTTCCAGTCTGGGGTTTGAATACTTATGCGATTTCCAGCAAAGGGTCTGAATACTTATGCAAATAAGGTGTTTCTGTTTTACATTTTTAATACATTTGCAAAGATTTCTACAAACCTGGTTTTGCTTTTGCATTATGGGGTATTGTGTGTAAATTGATGATTAAAAAACAAAATCATTTTTAGAATAAGGCTGTAAAGTAACAAAATGTGGAACGTTGAAGATCTGACGTTGTTTCAAAGGTACAAATTCAACATTTTATACACGGTTTGTCTATATTGAAAATTGGTTACACTGACATAATCCTGAGGTTGAAATTTCTGAAAACAGTTTATTTTGATGACTTTTTTCAAATTCAATGTATTTTCCACACAGATTCCACATCACAATAGGTTGACATATTACGTTGATTCAACCAGTTTGTTCCCAGTGGGTTGAGATCCTTCACATTTGATAAACAGCATGGGCAATGGGGATGTATCCCCCAAGTATATGGTTCAGTGCGGTGGACTAGCATGAACTACCGTAGCTTAGCATCCTGGTTTGGATGTTTGGGCTGGAACATGGAGGCTAGCAGAACCAGACAGAGTAGGGGTAGGATAGGGGCCCACAGGGTCAGGTGCTGAGTGGGACACAGCACACATGGCCATGCTCCCCATGGGGGGGCCAGTGGCCCTCCCAACTCTTTGCAGAAGTGCTCCCCTCCCCCCATTTATACCGTTTCTTCTCCCTAACCATCACTTTTTTTCTGAAAGAGGGGGGAGGTGGTACTTGAGAGGCAGGTTATTCTCAACGGATCTTCCTCCAACACAGGAACACTCAATTTCAGTTTCTCATGAAGCTTATTGTGTGAGTAAAATACAGAAAATACAAATTATTTCAGAACTGATGTTAGAAATCTGATCTCATAAGCGGTCAGCAGATGTGGTCACACGACACTAGGAGCAGTGGTGCAGATTTGTAAACATACGCTTCTCCTTGAATCTATTTTGCACAATACAGGGTCTCATTGAAGTGGGGGGGGGGGGGGGTGGAGAAAGTGATAGAGAATTAGCATATATATACAGGCATCATTGAGATAGATTAGAGCAGGTCTTTAGAGCCAGATAATGTATGCTGTGGGAACTACGCCCCAGGCTTTAGAGAAAACACCCTGTAGGATCTCTCCCTTTTCTAGCCTGGCACATGAATCCCTAGATTATGTATCTCCAAACAGCACCGCAGCCTCCACCTAGGCAATAATCTGCTAGCTAGTGTCATCCACGTGATTCCCTTTCTGTGATAGGCCAACCTCTGCTATCTAGGAAGGTTCAGGGGGCACAGCAACAAAAGTAAATGGGCCCCATCGACTTGAGCCCCATGTCCCATCTACTTACCATAAACATCAAGCGAGCAGCCCAAAGACCCCAACCCCCAGTGGCAGACAGACAACACATGAATTACTGTTTTCTCTGATTTATTATGAAAAAAATATATTTTTGGGGACTTTGTGACAATAGTCACATAACATAGACATATATACAATTCTCTTCATAAATACAAATGATGTACAAAAAAAATTAAATAGAAAGAATATCTCATGGTTATGTACACATTGCATTGTTAAATTAAAGAGGACAATAACACAAATATAAAAAATAAAAAATCTATTTGGTTTCAAATTAAAAAGAACAACCTCTCTTTTGAGTCCTTCACTCTGTAAAAAATAAACATTTTTAAAGATCCAGAACTGTCGGTTAAAAAAAGAGGATATTTTGTCATCGGGGAAGCAGACTTTAGGGCACAACGCACTTCATTCATTCAAGTCAAGGGAATGCCATAAAAGCACTGGGTGTTTGGCAAGATGGAAGCTGTAAATTGAAAGGCATTGAGAAAATCAAACTGTACAAATTACATGTACTACGACTTGCAACCCGTTCAAATAAGACTTTCTGGTGTGTTTGTAAAAAAATATATATATACTCCGAAAGAGACTGAAAAAACATGTACAGCATCAAACAAACACATAAAAGAACACATACAAAATGTCAGTGTGTAAGATCAGTACCATTTTTCCTTAAGTCATAGCATAATTTAAAGATCAGGCACTTGATAAGATTGAGTTTCCTAAGTATACTATACATGTAATGCTCTGAAAGATAGGGCACATTGGTGATTTATTTCCATAGAGAAAGGGAGTCCAGTTTAGGGACCAGAAGGCCTAGATATGACATACGGCCACTATAAACTCAGATATTTATAGACAACTGTCCATCTAAGCTTTCAGTAAATCTTCATCTTCAATTCTTTGATAGCTTCAACATTGTTTCTCACTTTGACGCCAAAAAAAACTAAGCCAAATAGAGCACGAAAATGTCCTTACTGTTCATTTTGATTCTCAAGTGGATTGCAGTGATATCTTATTCATTGTAAAAAAAAAGGCCCCTCTAGATTATTTGAGATGTCGTTTTCTTTTCGATAAGGCATCAGGAGAGAAAAAGGTCCTGCTTCTCTGTGATTGGTGAATCATTGGCACTCTTCCGAAGAAAGTTTTCTTTGTTAAAATTTAACACAAAGCAAATTATATTAGATTTAAAAATGTAGTGCAAATTATGCCGGAACATTCTTTCTACTCTCCACCCCCACTTTTCACGTATTGTATCCAAAATTGTCAATGTTGTCAAAAAGTTCATTTTTTTTATGAGCAGCATGAATAAATATTAAATAATACATGTTGATTTAATATATCCTCTTCAATTCTTTGAATTGTCTTTGAAAGATTGTAAACATGATCAGGCAAAGCCCTTGTTGGTCACAGTACTCTTGGTGTCGGAATACTGTGTTAAACCTAAAAGGTGGGAAAATTATAGAGGGAGAAAGTTACCAAACAAATCTTGAAAGAGTTAGTTGACAATAACTTCCTTCCTAAACTCTTAATAATAACCCGTTTGAATGGGAGCTGCTTACCTCAGTAGCAAAGACACACTGTTCAGCTTGCTGTTCTGTCTGGATGATGAAGACTGGGTGGTACAAGCCTTCTTTGGGGAAGCTCATTGGTGGAACCATTATGCTGCCCTCTGATTTCCTGTTGAAAAGAGATAGAGGGAGGAAAAGGAGGTCAGGTTCCAGAGGTGCAATGGAATCACACAACAGCAAAAACAGTGGATCCCCATGATCTCCAATACAAAGTTGAGGGTTTCAAAAATCTGATAAAGCCTGAGCCTCACACAGTGAGAGATCAAGTTGTAACATCTTGCTGGGTTCAATACAAGCAATCCAAACTCTAGGGCACTGATGATCACGCACTCTCTGCTTCATTGGCACAACGCCGTTTGAGTTTGACGAGGCATACTTACTGGTCAAATTTGTTCTTGGCATGACGGTCCTCCTCCTTGGCCAAGTTGTAGTCAACCATCTTCTGCTTGTAGGCCGCCTTGTCTCCATTTTTGTCTGCGGGGCCCGAGGTCAGCGCTGCGTCCTTATTGGACACCTTGTAATGGCCGCCAGGGAGGAGGAAGGCTTCCTTCTCTCGGAGGCTGGACAAGGGGTTGGAACCACCTATGGGTCGGTTGTTGACCGTCTCCAGGTCGTTACGGACAGAAGACGCCATGGCCTTCCGCCCGCGCCTTATCTGGCTTAGGACCACGATGGCAGCACACACCACCAGGGTGAGGGTGACCAGGCCCAGGGCGAAGGAGACAACCAGGACTGCGGGCAAGCCGTCTGCCTTGGGCTTGGCGGTGGGTTTGAGGCTGAACTCGCAACGGGATCCCATGAAGCCGGCCGGGCACTGGCACACAGGTCCGGTGAAGTGTGTGTAGCAGGTGCCTCCATTCTGGCAGGGGAAGACGGAGCAGGCATCGGCGCGGACGCTGCAGTCCTTCCTGGTGAAGCCCAGGGTGCAGGTGCATGTAAAGTCGTTGACGCCGTCCACGCAGGTCCCGGCGTTGTGGCAGGGGTTGCGGGCGCAGTCATCGATGTTGATCTCGCAGCGCGGCCCAGTGAAGCCAGGACGACAACGGCACATCAGGCTGTGGCCCAGATCCAGGCACTGGCCACCTATCACAGAGATAGACAGACGAGGAGGGGGGAGGGGGTTCAAATCACTGCACACTCAACATGTTTATCAAAACTTGAAGTGCAGGTATGAGTGTCAAAGCTTCTTATGGAAGGCAAATATATACTGTGTATATTTTCTTCCTACACCAACAGGAATTTAGCCAATTACAGATAAGCTTGTGCTCATTCCCACATGATGTAGAGTTACAGTGTAGCTAATGAGGACCCAGGGGGTACAAAATAGCCCACAACATTCTAAGACTAGTTTTTTTCCATCTCATAATGACAGCTATATCTCACCCCTTATATCAGTCTGAGCCAAGAGCCAAGTGTCTGTTGTACCGTGCCTATGCTGCATTTTTTTACATTTTAGGCATGTCAAAACAAAACTGAGTTTACGTGACAAGAAGAAAACCATGTGTAAAAACCCATGATGGTAACTGCCAAAGAATGTGTCCGCAGCACAGTCGGTTGAGTTTTGCTGTTAGGCGGACAGATAAGAGTTTGTGAGCGGCTCCAACATAACAATCAGAAGTCCTGGTAGGTTTCCCTCACCAAGACAGTGGTTGTGCTGATAGGGGGATGCTTTACCGTTAGCACAGGGGTTGTTGCTGCAGCGGTCAATCTTCTTCTCGCAGTTGGAACCCATGTAGCCGGAAGGACAGCGGCAGGAGTAACCACCGGTCACCTGCTCCATGCAGGTGCCACCGTTGAAGCAGGGCCCGTCGGCACAGGTCATCGCACTGATCTCACAGTTCTTCCCGTAGAAGCCTTGGGGGCAGGTGCAGGTGTAGTCATTCTCCCGATCCTGGTAATTTAAAAGGTTGCATTTCATATTGGACAATTAAAGACTTGGACTGTGAATAGCAGCATTTAATCCTGAATATAAATGCAACACAGAACTTACATTGCAGCTGCCTCCGTTCTTGCAGGGGTTGCTGTCACACTCGTTGGTTTCGATCTCACAATTGTTGCCACTGAAGCCCGGCCTGCAGGTACAGGTGTAGCTGCCCTGGCCTGTGTTGGTGCAGGGAGCATCATTCATGCAGGGCTTGTGGTTGGTGCAGTAGTTGAGGTCCTGGTTGCAGAACAGTCCTCCCCAGCCCTCTTTACAGTCGCACTGCCACGGCTGGCCGCAGGTGCCATGCAAGCAGCCAGGATAACGGACGCACTCGTCGCAGAGGGGTCCCTGCCACCCAAGGCGGCACTTGCACTCGCCAGGGGCCTCACAATAACCATGCTTCTCACTACAGCCTGACCAGCAGATGGCTTTAGAGATAGGGGGAAAAATTTGAATGAGTGTTCCCCTTTCTAATCATAAAACAACCACCCCTTCACTGAGCTCAGACACATCAAGTATTTGTTAAGTACTAAACTAAGCAGCTGGTACGCACACAAAAGGAACACATGCCATATTTGTTCACGCAAGGGAGCGCACATTAAGTTCCAACGCGTGTCCCTGTTAAACCATACACTCAGCTCCCATTGTTGGCCCGAACAAAGGACGCAAATTCTATATTTGAATAGACAGAAGCAAGTTTTATTTAACAGAATATGTCGTTGAAATGTCTGAATTAACTATTTCGAGAATTCTGAATAACAACATTAAAAAAAGATTTGGCCTTATCATTTAAAAAACCTTGTAGTCCTTCTGTACACTTACGTTCTGAGCAGTATTCTCCTTTCCAACCCGACAGGCACATTCTGGTGCCCGCGGCATCACAAGTGTAGTGTCCGAAGGGGTCGTTACGGGGACGGCAGTAGTCTGAGCAGCTGTCACCGTGGTAGTGTTCATCACAGACAACGTGGTAAGAAAAACGAAGTTCACTTTGCTCTTCAAAATGCACATCCTGTGACCAATCTTCGCCAATGTCTAGTCTTCTACGGGTGGCCAAACGGCTGATCAAGTTATTCTGGTTTTCTATTAAAGAGAGAGACATTGAGCAGACGAAAAATAAAATACATTCCTAAAATCCAATCTTGTGAGGTAATTGCTTTAAAAAATCTATATGAATTGTGTAATCAAATATTACCGAATTTTTGCTAATACGTAAAACGTGTTGATACTCAAACGCTTGTGCTGGGAATGACTGTTAGAGGAATATCAAAGCCACTTTCCGCCCCCTAGAGGGAGTGTGCACTGAAGGCTACCTACCTGTGGACTGGCCGTCGGAGGACTCTGCGTTCCAGGCTTCAACAATGAGCGAGAATGTGCCCTACAATCCACACAGGAAAATATATATACTTTGTCAAAAAGCTGTAAAAGGCGAGATTATTTAAAGTGTAAACTCTTCATGAAAAGCTTCATGCCATTACCCAATATATGAAATGTACCACCAGGCATTAACCATTAAAGACAGTGCTGTAAAAAAAACGTGATTTCCCTACGTTTTAAATATATTTCCATAATACAGTGACATTGTGAAAATGATGATAATGCCATTTTAGTGTAAGAGGTGTTTGTAAAGACTGCCTGAAATTTCAGTCTGTTTCGGTGAGATGGAGTTTTGGCCTGCCTGATGACATCACACCAGGTGGTACAATAGTTAATAGACAAATAAGAGTTCCCCACTACCAGTCAGTCCTAGCAAAATTCTCACATGCGAAATTGCTCTCATTTTTGTTTCTTCTTGACCATTTATTTGAAAACAATCACAGTAAGGCACTTAATTGTTACCCAGAAAGGATTTGATATTGAGACAAAAACGGCTTCATTGGACCTTTAATTCCCCATCAGCTCTTTGGTATATTGAGTACTGTAGACTGTGTAGACTGTGTACTGTAGACTACTCACCGGCCACTTGAAATGGAAAGGTACTCTGATGGGTGCGCTACTAGAGATGGAGCTCGGGTCGGCACTGAAGATTTCGGTCAGTCCCATGCCGTAAGTGCAGGGGGGCTCAGGTGAGATGACATTTTGGGAATGTTTAAGGCAGACTCGGAAGAATATTTGGCAGTCCCTAGACCGTTTGCAGACACTACGGGTACTACTAAAGGAGTGTACTTTCAACTCAAACACACCGGACGACTCGACCTACAGGAAAAAAATAAGTACATATTTACATTTACGTTTAAGTCATTTAGCAGACAATCTTATCCAGAGCACATATCAGTGCGTAAAAGGCGCGACTGCACAGGTTACCAACTCATAACATAACTCTATGAATCTTGTATGTGTACTCACCAGTTGCGTTGATATCAACGCCAAAAAACACGTTAATAACAAATGAGCCATTCTGGGAAGTGTTTCTTCGTCTGCTATGAAAGTTTAGCAGACAGCGCCAGATATCCAATATAGAGGGGAAATGTATTGTATCCCAAAAAAAATAGAAAAATATCATGTGCGAAATGTAAAAATAGAGCGCACTTCTTGTCAGATTTTTTTAGTCTTCAGACAATTCTTAATAGAAATGGAGCTCACAACGAAAATAAATAGAGCGCACTTCTTGTCAGATTTTTTTAGTCTTCAGACAATTCTTAATAGAAATGGAGCTCACAACGAAAATAAAATCCCTTTGCTCTGCGGAGCAGTTGCACTCTGGACTTCTACCTTTAGTTACGTGAAGTGGAACGTGCACCAGGGATTTTATACCGCCTTCCAGCATCAGAGGGGGGAGGAAGTGGGCGCGAATGAGGGGAGTGTGTCAAAGGCTGTGCAGACTTGGATGCAATTTGGGGACTGTTTACGATGTGCTTTGATTCTGTGTCACCAAATTGGATAGGGTAATATAACTAAATGCAAAGTTTAAGGCTCTATGGATAATTCAGCCACATACCTGAACGAAAATGTGAAGAAATAGGCTATATATACACGTTGAAAGAACTGCGCACCTTGATTGCGAAGAGACCTAACCTAAACTCGTGTGATTTAAAAAACAAACATATTTTGATCTATGATTAGACATTAATTTCAAGACGTAGTAAATTAAAGGACTGGATTCATGCAATGTTGAATACACTTTATCGATGGCGAAATGTAGGTTTGCTGTGTAAGCGTGATAGGGTCATAATGTGATTGGCCATGAAAAATCCCCAGTGACTTTACTTCTATTAAGCAGTGGTTACTTTTCTCCTCTTTTTGTTTCCTTCCGCGTGCCACCCTAGTCTTCATGGATGTTTTCATCCTTTTCTCCTGGGAGGGAGGACAATGGCCGTGTACGGTGGAGGGGAGGAGGGGGCTTCGCGCACACCACTTTAATTCAGCCCCAGAATTGTAATTGTTCTGACGCGTGTGAGGCATCAAACCGGCAGACTTCGGAGCGAGATATTTTATTGTGTCATCGAAAGATTCGGAGGGGTAACACTGGAAATGTCAGATAATTGCTTTTGTATGAAGGGGGGGGGGGGGGGTCATGACGACAGCTGTATGATAATCAACGGCACCTGGCTATGCAACCCACCTTCTCCTTCCATAGGCTGGGCTACACGTCTTCGCTGCGTAATAAGCACGCAATGAGCACCCAATGTCAGAGAAGGGAAAAGTTAATACATTTCCATAGGTAGGCACTTTAATTGTCTCAATAGCATTGTTTTTGACTGGACAGATTAGGGGGAGCCTATCCTACAGCACAGCTAATGATGGTCACTTTAAATAATGTTTACATAGTGTTTTACCCACTTCATATGTATATACTGTATTCTAGTCAAGGTCTATCATATTTAACAATTGCTGTATATATGCTATTCTTCAGATATATATATATATATATATACACATACACACAGTATCAGTCAAAAGTTTGGACACACCTACTCATTCAAGGGTTTCTTTATTTTTACTATTTTCTACATTGTAGAATAATAGTTAAGACATCAAAACTATGAAATAACACCTATGGAATCATGTAGTAATCAAAAAAGTGTTAAACAAATCAAAATATATTTTATATTTTTCAAACTAGTCAGACCCTTTGACTTTTTCCACATTGTTACTTTACAGCCTTATTCTAAAATTTATGAAAAACAATGTACACACAATACCCCATAATGACAAAGCAAAAACAGTTTTCAAAATATTTGCACATTAAAAATAAAACACTGAAATATCACATTTACATAATTATTCAGACCCTTTACTCACTACTTTGTTGAAGCACCTTTGACAGCGATTACAGCCTCATGGATATGATGCTACAAGCTTGGCACACGTGTATTTGTGGAGTTTCTCCCATTCCGCTCTGAAGATCCTCTCAATCTCTGTCAGGTTGGATGGGGAGCGTTGCTGCAGAGCTATTTCCTCCAGAGATGTTGGATCAGGTTCAAGTCCGGGCTCTGGCTGGGCCACTCAAGGACATTCAGAGACTTTTCCCGAAGCCACTTCTGCATTGTCTTGGCTGTGTGTTTAGGGCCGTTGCCCTGTTGGAAGGTAAACCTTCACCCCAGTCTGAGGTCCTGTGCACTATGGAGCAGGTTTTCATCAACGGTCTCTATGTACTTGCTCCGTTTATCCTTCCCTCAATCCTGATTAGTCTCCCAGTCCCTGCCACTGAAAAACATCCTCACAGCTTGCTGACACCACCATGCTTCACCGTAGGGATGGTGCTAGGTTTTCTCCAGATGTGACGCTTGGCATTCAGGCCAAAGAGTTCAATCTTGATTTCATCAGACCAGAGACTTGTTTCTCATGGTCTGAGAGTGTCATTCTGGAAGGTTCTCCCTTCTCCACAGAGGAACTCTGGAGCTCTGTCAGAGTGACCAAGGCCCTTCTCCCTGATTTCTCAGTTTGGCCGGGCAGCTAGCTCTAGGAAGAGTCTTGGTGGTTCCAGCCTTTTTCCATTTAAGAATGATGGAGGCCACTGGGTTCTTGGCGACCTTCAGTGCTGCAGACATTTTTTGGTGCCCTTCCCCAGATCTGTGCCTCGACACAATTCTGTCTCGGAGCGCTACAGACAATTCGTTCGACCTCATGCCTTGGTTTTTGCTCTGACATGCACTGTCAATCGTGGGACCTTATATAGACAGGTGTGTGCCTTTCCAAATCATGTCCAATCAATTGAATTTACCACAGGTGGACTCCAATCAAGTTGTAGAAACATCTCAAGGATGATGAATGTAAACAGGATGCACCTGAGCTCAATTTCGAGTATCAAAGCAAAGGGTCTGGATACTTATGTAGATAAGGTATTTATGTTTTTTATTTTGACTAAATTTGCAAATATTCCTAAAAATAAAGGTGTCCAAATTTTTGACTGGTACTGAATATGCTGTATATACACTGGTCTACTGTCCATTGCTCTTGTTTCCTGGCCCAAGCGTCTTCTTATTGGTGTCCTTTAGTAGTGGTTTCTTTGCAGCAATTCAACCATTAAGGCCTGATTCACGCAGTCTCCTCTGAACAGTTGATGTTGAGATGTGTCTGTCACTTGAACTCTGTGACGCATTTATTTGGGCTGCAGTCTGAGGTGCAGTTAACTCTAATTAACTTATTCTCTACAGCAGAGGTTTCCTGTGGTGGTCTTCATGAGAGCCAGTTTCATCATAGCGCTTGATGGTTTTTGCGACTGCACTTGAAAAAACTTTCAAAGTTCTTGACATTTTCTGGATTGACTGACCTTCATGTCTTAAAGTAATGATGGACTGTTGTTTCTCTTTGCTTATTTGAGCTGTTCTTTCTGTGATATGGACCTGGTCTTTTACCAAATAGGGCTATCTTCTGTCTTCCACCCTTACCTTGTCACAACACAACTGATTGGCTTAAACGCATTAAGGATAGAAATTCCACAAAATTAACTTTTAACAAGGCACACCTGTTCATTTAAATTAATTTCAGGTGACTACCTCATGAAGCTGGTTGACAGAATGCCAAGAGTGTGCAAAGCTTTCATCAAGGCAAAGGGTAGCTACTTTGAAGAATCTCAAATATAAAATATATTTTTATTTGTTTACCACTTTTTTGGTTACGACATGATTCCATATGTGTAATTTCATCGTTTTGATGTCTTCACTATTATTCTACAATGTAGAAAATAGTAAAAATAAAGAAAAACCCTTGAATGATTAGGTGTGTCCAAACTTTTGACTGGTACTGTATGTATTGTATGTGTATGTGACCAACAAAATGTGATTTTATTTGATTATAACTGTTCCAGCTTCAACTACACATAGCAGGTAGGCATATAGAATCTGTGTTATACAGTTTTTGATATGGCTGTCGGTGTATGTATCTCTGTAATGGTGCCGATGGCCCTCGAGTGGCTTCCACTCAAGTGGAGCGTGTCCGCCATATTCTCTCTGTGAAAACATGAACAGTTGTCCGGTCGTTCGTTCTATCCAAACCTCTGAAGGAAGGCTATTGCAATAGAATAACTACTAAATAATCGGATGAAGAGAGTGTAGTCTAATAGCTTTAGCCTAGAACATTTCCTTGTTGATGCTGTATTGCCTAGTTTGAATAAAGGTTCAATAAAGAAATAAAAAATGACAATGAACATTTTATGGCGTAATTAAAAACGTGAAGGAATAACAAAAAATAACCATAAATCTGAATTCCGCACGACAGCGATATTATCTGTAGCCTACAATCTAATGTGTGTCAGTAGACTGCGTGTGCTTGCTGTTGCGGGGATCTACAGAGACAATGGGTAGCTTTGCAAACTGTTGCTCATCTTCGGCGCTCGTCTATTGTAATGCTAATGAGGGCAGCGCGTGCCTCGGCTGGCCCTGACTACCCCGGGCACGCTTCGGCTGAAGCGCGTCACAAAAAAAAGAGGGTACAGATGAACCTCTATTGTCATTATTTTGTTGGATAATTATCCAGACTGGGTGCTTCCACGGCTTGAGTTCCAACTCGGGACAAAAGACTGGATAAATAAATATGAACTGTTCTCTGTAAACAATAAAAGTTGCCATCATGCGTATCCACAACCGGACGGAATGCATACTTTGTATGAGATTGCTTTAACCAAAACAACAATGCAAGTTGTGTGGTTTTAATACGACAGCATGTTGTGTTATGCCACTTTTGATAGGATATGAATGTCAACAATGACCTTTTTATTAGGTCCATGGCACTAAGCCTTCTATCCAAAACACATTTGAGTCAGTGAAAGCAGATAATTGCCTGAAACATTGACAACATATGTAACATCCAATGCACATTTTGTTTTGCGTATTACGCTCTCGTGGGACCTATAGTCAAATGCGTCAAACACTATAGTCGGAAAAATTGCGCCCAATTCTTGACACTCATTGATTTTGTTGCAGAGAAGGCGGTGTGCGTGCGTAGAAGCATGGTATTATGCAGTGCTTAACTTCGGCGGAAGCTGTCCGGAACGTCGTACCGGTACTTCTATTTTGGGGGGAATTGCGTACTGGCTCTTCTATAAAAACAAAGTGCCCTAATTCTGGCACAGATTCACACACCGAGGCAAAAAAGGTTGATCAATGCAGAATGAAGGCGGGATCTTCATGGAGGATGGATATTAGCAATGGCAATGGAGGATGGATATTAATTTCCCGATTCCGCTTTGCCTGAGTATAGGCAGTTCGAGATTGCGCAGATTGAAAATGTGCCAGCATGAATGGCATGATGCGCTGTTACAAATTGCCAACTGATTTGGTTTGTAAGGTCATGAAAAGTCAAGGAAATTAGTTTTATAATTGTCATTAATGTAACTCATAAAAGTACACTTAAATAGGATCAATCAATTAAAAAAAAATTTTTTTTTAAACATAACTTGTAGCAGTTATCTCGGTAGGTAACTATAGCTAATTAAGCATTCATTTTGTTGTTGCCTTTCCACCAGCACTGTAGAGCCTAAATAAATCTGCACCGTTGGAAACCTGGGATTCCCAAGATGAAATAGTAGCCATGCAATTGCAGCAACGTTAAACATATTCTAAGAATAGCCTAATTGACAAATAACTCCTCTGAAACATGAATATTTGAGCCTTATATATAAACATGTCTAGATAGATACCTTGATTTGAAATAGCCTACCTTAATGTTGAAAAATCCTGCACACCCAGGAGCTCTCCAGATGGAGGGTTGACCACAAGTTAACAACATGTGACTATAACAGTTCTGTGGGGGACTAAGTGCCTTGATCAAGGACACAACGGCAGGAGGTAATAGGTCTACATGGGATCAGACACAGCAGCTTTCCAGTGTCAATAATGCTTACGTTTTCATGTAGGCTAAAATAATAGTCATGGAAATTTGGTTAAAAGCCATGGTAATGGGAAATGTGTATAAACCGTTAACAGTGAATAATCAGAGGTCTCTATACCATAAAGTAATTTGTGAATTTCGGTGAACAAATGGACAGACTTGGAAAGACAGCTCCCGCACTTCTTCCTTCCCAAGTCAAGCACTAGTATTATGCAAATGAATATCAGATACAATTGTTAGGGATAGGCCTACGCAGGTGTCGCGCGCGTGGCTTGTCATGAAAGGAATTCGACGAAGGGAGAAAGAATGGTAAAATAAGTCGATGACCAGATGGCACGATCGAATATGTGCATAATTGTAATTTGCCTGTGTTTGCAGAGGCAGATATTCGACAGGACATGACACAGCACGCATTTAACAAGTATTTAGCATGCATAATGTCCATGGAACGAGCTTGTCAGAAATGGGAATGTTATGGAATTAAAAATATTTGGTCGATTTGCATCTAAATGTTGTGCTATTTCTTCAACCATATTGGAACAGCTTTTGGGCAAATGTTCTAGCACTTGCCACTCAACTCGCCTCACGTGCCCAATGTCCAAATGGTGTAGGACTCGTCGCTTTTGCTATAGTGTGGCGTGTGTCTGACCTGTGGTGCTAAAACTGGGTGGAGAAAAAGAGGGGACAACCTGGAGGAGCGGAAAGACGCACTGCGAGAACATTTGGAGAGGTGTTACTCGGTGGCAGAAGGCATAGGGCGCCTATAAATGTGAATTTGCTCATTCTGTAGAGGTGTCAAGTGCAACACCACAGGTCGATTCCCAGGCTTTCTGCCACGTGCATGTTCATTAAATAGCAGTTTAAGGTGGCACTTTATGTTCGTAGAGTTTGGTCGCACCTTTCCACGAGCAGATTTTGCTTGGTCCAAATGAAATAGCACATTGCCCTTTGCAGGACACATGGACAGGCCTATTCATTTCTTACCCCCCCAACTTGTCCCAGCCTACTCAAATAAGGTCAAACTCTGCTGGTAATAAAAATGACCTCACTAAAGCAGACAGAAAAAATACTCACTTTTGTCCAGATCTATGTAAATGACCTACCTAGTGCATTACGTAATTGTCACTTCAAATTAAATTGTATTTGTCACATGCTCAGTAAACAACAAAACAATATGTCACTATAGTAATTTCAGTGGTAGTACTAGTTCTTTATTACTTGAACTATAACGCATGGGAAAGTGTAATTAAATTTAAAATGTGACACATTCAATCGAATTTCGTTTTCTTCCAACCCAGTAGCCTACTTCTGATAATTCTACTAATTATTAAGATATTATTCTATTAAAATATGCAGATTAAATCAATACTTCGTTAAATATATAACTAAATAACCATGGTATTTCTAATAAATATTAACTCCCAGCTTCATGAGGTAGTCTCCTCATTTCCACAAGAAAGCCTGTGGCCATTTGTATTTTGGCACGTGTGCGTCTGTCTGGGGGGGGGGGGGGGGGGGGTAAACCAAAAAGCCCCGACACCTCACAATTTGCAGGTATTTGTGAATTGAGCCATCACATGCTGCTCCCTTCACACGTTACTCTCAAACGGTGGCATCATCTAGTTGTATTCCAATTGGCGTCCCACAAAGTCATGCGTTTCTGTAAAGTCTATTCATACAAATTTTTCTCCCTCTTGATGAATTTTCTATTAATTGCCCACACTATGCGCAATGCTATTTTACAGTAACAGGCTACAGCAAATATGTTTTGACAATACAATAAAACAATACACTGTCAAACGAACCCATTTTCTCCTAGTTTGTGCAAAATCAAAGAACAGGGACTTCAGGTAGAGTGATTTCACAAATGATGTCCAATCCCTAAAACAAATATATTTTAAATCCTCGCTTAAACAAATATCATTCTCAAATAGAGAAGTAAAGAAGGATTTTAGACACCTCTTTCACAAACAAGAGTCAAATTGTAAATGTCTTCTACCAGTTGTAAATGCATTAAATATCTCAGATTTTATTTGGCTTAAATCATCCCATGTAACAGTGTGCTGCTAACAGTGTAGCTTCCTCCACTGTCGAACTGCCCCATACTGGGCTCAAACCAGTGATCCTCTGGTTTGAAAGACACTTGACTGCCCTCCTTGACAACATACAAACCGATTGGGCCATACAAAAAGGTACATTTTGGATGGCTCCATCAGCGACATTTCAAGCTAGCTTTGGAGTGAGTCTATGGTATGTTCTTTATACTGAACAAAAATAACAATTGCAAAGATTTTACTGAGTTACAGTTCATTGTAGGCTTTATTACAGACAGAAATCCTCCTCAGCAACCCCCCCTCCCCCCCTTGGACAAACCTGCAGGTAAAGAAGCCAAATGTGGAGGTCCAGGGCCAGCGTGGTTACACGTGGCCTGCAGTTGGTTGGATGTACTGCCAAATTCTCAAACAATGTTGGAGGCGGCTTATAACAGAGAAATTAACATTCAATTATCTGGCAACAGTTTTGTTGGACATTCCTGCAGTCAGCATGCTAATTTAACACTCCCTCAACTTGAGACATCTGCAGCATTCTGTTTTGTGACAAACACATTTTAGTAGCCTTTTATTGTCCCTAGCACAAGGTGCACCTATGTAATGATCATGCCGTTTAATCAGTTTCTTGATATGCCACACCTGTCAGGTGGATGGATTATCTTGGCAACGGATAAATGCTCACTAACAGGGATGTAAACAAATTTGTGCACAACATTTGAGAGAAAAGCTTTTTGTGCGTACGGAACATTTCTTGGATCTTTTATTTCAGCTCATGAAACATGGGACCAACACTTTACATGTTGCGTTTATATTTTTGTTCAGTATAGATTCCAGGGTATTTAGAGGAGATTCAACATATTGCCATGAAAACACCTGACTGACGTAGTTCACATGACATGTTCTTTTGTGCCAAATCACACAAGATGCTAGATTTCATATTTTTTTCTTTATTTGCGACTTTGTGAATGGTTCACAAACTGAATCTAATAGAACATTCAACAAGTATATATTCAGACATGTCGATCCATTTTCACTCAGTATGTGTGGCATCAGCCCAATTTCACATGGCTTGCCTTGGCTTGATTTGCTGAAAATGTCTCTCCCACTCATTCTTACAGTGCAAGCTCCAGCCTCTGTTGCACAGTCCCGTTAGCATCGGCAGTGTCTGTCCAAGGCATCACTTCTCATTGGTGGAGATAAGCTTAGAGAGTCTCAGAGTACAACATGTTTAATATCCTTTACCCTGACCAGCTCAGTCTTAGATATACACGAAGCAAAACAAATAATTCACTGTTGTTCAAAGCTGATCAAACTCTATTCCAGGGCACCAAATCCAAGTGCATGGGAGTTGCAGATAAGAGCACTATTCTCTGGTCAGTTCCCTGTATGACCGGCTGGTGGGTAGAAGTGGATGAACTAATGTGGACTGAAATGGTTCAATCAATAATGTCTAACCACTCAGCACCATTTTGTATACATCAGTGCCAACAGAAGACCGATGGGGGGGGTGGGGTGGGCTGCACTGCCTACACCAGAGCATCTGAGATCCAGGAAGTGATGTCGCTGCCGACAGAGGTACCAGAACATTCTTTTGGAGCCTTGCTCCTTTCCAACTCATTCCCCCCAAAGACATGCTTGCGACAGTCAAAAGTCCAGCTGATTGGATGGTCTCGCCTCCTTGTCTCCTCCCCACACGTGTCCAGACGCCCGCCGCCCACCCCGCCGAGTGACTGTGGCCCGCCATCCTTTTGGCCTGACACTGTGGAGGGGTGGGCTGCGATTGGTGGGTGCGAGTGAGAGGACCACTCACTCTTGTTTGGAACGCCAGAACCTTCCGGCGA
The DNA here is from genome assembly GCF_029448725.1 of Salvelinus fontinalis. Taxonomy (NCBI): domain Eukaryota; kingdom Metazoa; phylum Chordata; class Actinopteri; order Salmoniformes; family Salmonidae; genus Salvelinus; species Salvelinus fontinalis. Next base: position 40,358,814 of record NC_074697.1, on the reverse strand, counting down.
TGGAGCCCAAAGACATGCCCTGCTTCTTCTGCTTGGTCAGCTCTGCCAACCTCTGCTCCTCCTCCTGTCCCCACACACAAACAACAATATCTATCTACAGTTCATTCGTAACAATGGACTACTGCGCCAAAGCTCTCGCAAAACAGTTGGAGAAAGGGCATCAAGTTAACAGTGAAAAGGCTTTTTCCTCTTCAGAAAATGTCATGTTTCTTGAGGATGAGGACACTTCTCTTATGTTAATAATGTTCATGTATTTGTTAGTTGTCATCCATTGCTCCTATATATTGGGTTTGTTTAGACTGTACCTGTGCTAGCTGCGCTTGTCTGCGTTTGAAGGCCTCTACGGGGTCATCTTCCAGTGCATAGTTCTCCAGGACAGAGCGGACGTCATCCACTCCACTGAGAGCAATGGCTGCCAGAGAGAAACACGAGTGAATAGCGTGTCTGGGAAGGAACAGGTTGGTCGACACACACTGACCATACACGCCACTGCGTGCACACACACACACTTACTCTTGAGAAAATGAGCTAGGTCGTAGAGTGTTCGGTCCTCTGAGTTGCCGTCCCATTTCGTCAGAGCCATGCCGTTGAAAGGCTGCAGGCTGAAGGCTTCCCTCTTACAGTCCACCACTATCACCTTGGAGGTGTCCCGGTTCAGACACGACACGTCCTACAGGGGGTGGAAGAGTTGAGTTACAAAACACTGAAGGAATTTATCTAAAGTTTCGATTTAAAAAAATTAAATCTATCCCTTTCATTGTTTAATGGTAATTGTGACAATTGGAAGAAATACACAAATGGCTTGAGCCATTTGGAAAGTATTCAGGCGCTTGGACTTTATCCCCCCCAAAATTTGTTACGTTACAGCCTTAGACTAAAATTGATTAAAACATTTTTTCCCCCATCAATCTACACACAATAAAACAAAGCGAAACAGGTTTAGACATTTGCAACCGTATTAAAAATAAAAAAACTGAAATACCTTATCTACATAAGCCTTCAGACCCTTGATACTCGAAATTGAGCTCAGGTGCAACCTCTTTCCATTGATCGTCCTTAAAATGGTTCTACAAATTGGAGTCCACTGGTGATAAATTCAGTTGATTGGACAGGATTTGGAAAGGCAGACACACCTGTCTATATAAAATGTCCCTGACAGTGCATGCCAGAGCAAAAACAAAGCCATGAGGTTGAAGGAATTGTCCATAGAGCTCCGAGACAGGATGGTGTTTAGGCACAGTTCTGGGGAAGGGTACCAATACATTTCTACAGAAACAAATACACCATGACAGCGCAATACACAGGGGTGGAACAGTGGCAAAGGTACCCACAGGACAAACAGAATAATAGTCTGAGGAGAGATTAAATAGCATTAATACAACAAAAATTCTAAACACACCTTTACTTTACAAAGTTAAAGATGTATTTTTTTCTTCATAATAAGCAGGAGTAATATTCTTAGATCAGAATGACAGCAGACTACTTCTATCCATGTCACTAAAGACTAACAGAAACAAAAGACAAAATTAACTAGAATGGCTTATCTTTTCTCGCCAACCCACCAAGAGGTAACATGTAGATATACACATTTACTTTCAAAGCATACACACGAAACACACCATAGTAGCAATAAAAACAAAAAATAAACTGAGGTACACTTGCGACATGTACTGAGAGTAATATTGCTTGTACTGGCAAGAACATAGTGGCCTTCATCATTCTTGAAATGGAAGAAGTTTGGAACCACCAAGACTCTTAGAGTTGGCCGCCTGGCCAAACTGAGCAATCAGGGGAGAAGGGCCTTGGTCAGAGAGGTGACCAAGAACCTGATGGTCACTCCGACAGAGCTCTAGAGTTCCTCTGTGGAGATGGGAGAACCTTCCAGAAGGACAACCATCTTTGCAATACTCTACCAAATCAGGCCAGACAGAAACCACTCAGTAAAAGGCATGACAGCCTGTTGGACTTTGCCAAAAGGCACCTAAAGGACTCAGACCATAAACAAGATTCTCTGGTCTGATGAAACCAATATTTAACTCTGGCCTGAATGCCAAGCGTCACGTTTGGAGGAAACCTGGCTACGATGAAGCACGGTGGTGGCAGCATTATTCTGTGGGGATGTTTTTCAGCAGCAGGGACTGGGAGACTAGTCAGGATCGAGGGATAGATGAACGGAGCAAAGTACAGAGAGATCCTTGATGAAGAGTGCTCAGGACCTCGGACTGGGCCGAAGGTTCAACTTCCAACAGGACAACGACCATAAGCACACAGCCAAGACAACGCAGCAGTGGCTTTGGGAGAAGTCTCCGAATGTCCTTGAGTCACCCAGCCAAAGTTCGGATCTGAACTCGATCGAACATCTCTGGAGACCTGAAAATAACTGTGTAGCAACGCTCCCCATTCAACCTGACAGAAATTGAGAGGATCTGGAAAGAATGGGAGAAACACCCCAAATAGACTGGAGGCTGTAATCTCTGGCAAAGGTGCTTCAACAAAGCACTTAAAAGGTCTGAATACTTATGTAAATGTCAATTATTTTATACATTTGCTAAAATTTCTAAAAACCTGTTTTTGCTTTGTCATTATGGGGGTAGTGTGTAGTCTGATGAGGGAAATAAACATTTTAATCCATTTTAGAATGAGGCTGTAACATACCAAAAATGTGGAAAGTCAAGGGGTCTGAATACTTTCCGAATGCACTGTACACATTTGTAGAGGGGAGAACACACCCACTTCCGCTGGCCTGCCCTGTGCAGTCAGTTTCAGTGGTGGACCTGGGGAGCAGATGGAGGGACGCTCTCCACCTATCTGAGGTTTCTGGATCCCCCCCCCCCCCCCCGAGGTGCTGCTGACTAGCCTGGCATAGCAGTGGGAGGGGCCCGCAGTGTGTGTGTGTGTGTGTCCCAAGAGGTATAGGAACGAACCAGCACACTCTCAATAAATAATCACCATCTGCCTTTTGAGACAGGGCTCAATCCCCAAGAGAATGTGTGTGGATGTGTGTATATTGACTGGTATGCGTTTCTACATTAGCCCTTGTGTGTGATAGGCGCAGTAACAAGTTTGTGAGTGATGTATTGACGTCTGTGCTTACAGAGTTGGTCAACCTTTATGATAGCTTACTATTTCAGTCGGATAAATAGTGTGTGTTTGGCACGTGCGTAGTTGAGAGTTGGGCTGGTTGGCCGTGTGATGCATACAGTGCTTCAGAAAGTATTCATAACCCTTGACTTATTGCACGTGCGTGTTACAGCCTAAATTCAAAAGATGTGCATTTCTCACCCATCAACACAAAATACCCCATAACGACAAAGTGAAAACATGTTTAGACATTTTTGCAAATGTATTGAAAATGAAATCCAGAAACACCTTTGCTATGACTCTCCAAACTGAGCTCAGGTGTATCCAATTTCCTTTGATCATACTTGATATGTAGCTAAAACTTAGAAGTCCACCTGTGGCCAATTCAATTGTTTGGACATGATTTATAATGAAACACACCCGTCTATAAGGTCCCACAGTTGACAACATATGTCAGAGCAGAAACTAGACCATGAAGTCCAAAGAACTGTCTGTGGATCTCAGAGAAAGAATTGTGATGAGGCATATATTTGGGGAAGGGTAAAAAAAAAAACGTTTTTAAACTTGAGTGTTGAAAGTTTCCAAGAGCGCAGTGTTCTCAATCATTGGGAAATTAAAAAAATTACTAAAATCGAACTACCCAGACTCTGCCTAGAGCTGGCCGTCTGACCAAATTGAGCAACTGTGCAAGAAGGACCTTGGTCATGGAGGTGACCAAAAACCCAATGACCACTGACAGAACTAGAGTTCCTTGGCAAAGATGAGAGAACCTGCCAGAAGGACAAGTCTCTACAGCACTTAACCATCTGTGAGTGACCAGACGGAAGTCACTCCTGAGAAAAAGGCACGACAACACACCTGGAGTTTGCATAAAGGAACGTGAAAGACAGATCACAAGCCAAAAGAGTGGTGTGAGGACAAAAAAATGGCCTAAATGCAAAGCGCTATGTCTGGAGAAAACCAGACACAGCTCATCTTCCCTACCGTGAAGCATGGTTGTGGCATCATCATGCTATGGGGATGCTTTTCAGCGGCAGGTACAGGATAGAGGGTGACTGGTAAGGATAGAGGGAACAATAAATGGAGACAAATACAGGCAAATCCTTGATGAGGACCAGCTTCGGATTGCAAACGACCATAGACTGGGGCAAAGATTTATGTTCCAACAGGACAATGACCCCAAGCATACTGGGACCCCTATTATCCAAGATGGAATAGCAGTTCAGACGTCTTTTTTGTCCTCATATTGTCGTGTCCTGTATACATATATATATTTACACCTTTCTTCGCATATCTTTATATGTTTTATTATCCAGGAACTCAACTACAAAAGCTTTCCTGCAACCCGCCTCACCAATTACAATTTTTTTTTATTATTTACCTCAAATCTGAAAATCCACAGTGGAAGCTAGCCAGAGGCTAACCAGAAGCCGGCCGAAACTAGCCAGAAGTTAGCCGGAAGCTACCCAGAAGCTAACTAGAAGCTAGCCAGTAGCTGATCTGAAGCTGCCCAGAAGTTAGCCGGTTTGCTGGCTAGCGTTGGTGTTTCAGCTGCCCACGTTTTGTGGTCTTCAGCTATTCCTTTAGCTCGATAATCTATCGGCACTTTTGTGCAACGCGACTTGGACCGGAGCATACCGGGCCTATTTTTCTCAGTGTCCCCGGATTTCAGCCGCAGCTAGCTAGCTGCAAACCGTGTGACTATTGGCTTACGTCGATCCCGGAGCAAACTTAAATTATTCCGGAGCTAGCCAGCTGAGGAGTTCCATCAGCCATTCCTGGGCTACAGTCACCTATCCGGACCCGTTTTTTTGTTTTGTTGTTGTTGTTGCTGCAGATGCGGAGCCCCATCGGGCCTTCACGACTGACTGCCGACATTATCTGCCCGAGGGAGTTATCCAACTGGCACCTCCGTCGCAACGTTACCTGAACGCTCATCTGGGGCCCGCTAATCGTTAGCTGTCTTATCGGCTGCTATCTGAATAAGTACACTGCTCAAAAAAATAAAGGGAACACTTAAACAACACAATGTAACTCCAAGTCAATCACACTTCTGTGAAATCAAACTGTCCACTTAGGAAGCAACACTGATTGACAATCAATTTCACATGCTGTTGTGCAAATGGAATAGACAAAAGGTGGAAATTATAGGCAATTAGCAAGACGCCCCCAATAAAGGAGTGATTCTGCAGGTGGTGACCACAGACCACTTCTCAGTTCCTATGCTTCCTGGCTGATGTTTTGGTCACTTTTGAATGCTGGCGGTGCTCTCACTCTAGTGGTAGCATGAGACGGAGTCTACAACCCACACAAGTGGCTCAGGTAGTGCAGCTCATCCAGGATGGCACATCAATGCGAGCTGTGGCAAGAAGGTTTGCTGTGTCTGTCAGCGTAGTGTCCAGAGCATGGAGGCGCTACCAGGAGACAGGCCAGTACATCAAGAGACGTGGAGGAGGCCGTAGGAGGGCAACAACCCAGCAGCAGGACCGCTACCTCCGCCTTTGAGCAGGAGGAGCACTGCCAGAGCCCTGCAAAATGACCTCCAGCAGGCCACAAATGTGCATGTGTCTGCTCAAATGGTCAGAAACAGACTCCATGAGGGTGGTATGAGGGCCCGACGTCCACATGTGGGGGTTGTGCTGACAGCCCAACACCGTGCAGGACGTTTGGCATTTGCCAGAGAACACCAAGATTGGCAAATTCGCCACTGGCGCCCTGTGCTCTTCACAGATGAAAGCAGGTTCACACTGAGCACATGAGCACATGTGACAGAGTCTGGAGACGCCGTGGAGAACGTTCTGCTGCCTGCAACATCCTCCAGCATGACCGGTTTGGCGGTGGGTCAGTCATGGTGTGGGGTGGCATTTCTTTGTGGGGCCGCACAGCCCTCCATCTGCTCGCCAGAGGTAGCCTGACTGCCATTAGGTACCGAGATGAGATCCTCAGAGCCCTTGTGAGACCATATGCTGACACATGCACATTTGTGGCCTGCTGGAGGTCATTTTGCAGGGCTCTGGCAGTGCTCCTCCTGCTCAAAGGCGGAGGTAGCGGTCCTGCTGCTGGGTTGTTGCCCTCCTACGGCCTCCTCCACGTCTCCTGATGTACTGGCCTGTCTCCTGGTAGCGCCTCCATGCTCTGGACACTACGCTGACAGACACAGCAAACCTTCTTGCCACAGCTCGCATTGATGTGCCATCCTGGATGAGCTGCACTACCTGAGCCACTTGTGTGGGTTGTAGACTCCGTTTCATGCTACCACTAGAGTGAGAACACCGCCAGCATTCAAAAGTGACCAAAACATCAGCCAGGAAGCATAGGAACTGAGAAGTGGTCTGTGGTCACCACCTGCAGAATCACTCCTTTATTGGGGGCGTCTTGCTAATTTCCTATAATTTCCACCTTTTGTCTATTCCATTTGCACAACAGCATGTGAAATGTATTGTCAATCAGTGTTGCTTCCTAAGTGGACAGTTTGATTTCACAGAAGTGTGATTGACTTGGAGTTACATTGTGTTGTTTGTGTTCCCTTTATTTTTTTGAGCAGTGTATATCGGACAATTTTTTCTTGGGTCACTATATCTATTTTGCCAATTGGATTGATCCCCTCTACCACACGGAACCCCACTAATCTACCGACGGAAACGCACGAGGTGTCTAAAAATAGACTTCCATCCTATGCTATCTTGCTACCGATAGCCATCCGATAGCCATCTACCTGATTGCCCCCCATCTATCTTCAGAGCTCGTGCTGCTAGGCGACCTAAATTGGAACATGCTTAACACCCCAGCCATCCTACAATCTAAGCTTGATGCCCTCAATCTCACACAAATTATCAATGAACCTACCAGGTACCACCCCAATTCCGTAAACACGGGTACCCTCATAGATATCATCCTAACCAACTTGCCCTCCAAATACACCTCTGCTGTTTTCAACCAAGATCTCAGCGATCACTGGCTCATTGCCTGCATCCGTAATGGGTCAGCGGTCAAACGACCTCCACTCATCACTGTCAAACGCTCCCTGAAACACTTCAGCGAGCAGGCCTTTCTAAATCGACCTGGCCGGGGTATCCTGGAAGGATATTGATCTCATCCCGTCAGTAGAGGATGCCTGGATATTTAAAAAAAATGCCTTCCTCACCATCTTGAATAAGCATGCCCCATTCAAGAAATTTAGAACCAGGAACAAATATAGCCCTTGGTTCTCTCCTGACCTGACTGCCCTTGACCAACAGAAAAACATCCTATGGCGTTCTGCATTAGCATCGAACAGCCCCCGTGATATGCAACTTTTCAGGGAAGCTAGGAACCAATATACACAGGCAGTTAGAAAAGCCAAGGCTAGCTTTTTCAAGCAGAAATTTGCTTCCTGCAACACAAACTCAAAAAAGTTCTGGGACACTGTAAAGTCCATGGAGAACAAGAACACCTCCTCCCAGCTTCCAACTGCACTGAAGATAGGAAACACTGTCACCACCGACAAATCCACTATAATTGTGAATTTCAATAAGCATTTTTCTACGGCTGGTCATGCTTTCCACCTGGCTACCCCTACCCCGGTCAACAGCACTGCACCCCCCACAGCAATTCGCCCAAGCCTTCCCCATTTTTCTTTCTCCCAAATACAGTCAGCTGATGTTCTGAAAGAGCTGCAAAATCTGGACCCTTACAAATGAGCCGGGCTAGATAATCTGGACCCTTTCTTTCTAAAACTATCTGCTGAAATTGTTGCCACCCCTATTACTAGCCTTTTCAACCTTTCTTTCGTGTCGTCTGAGATTCCCAAAGATTGGAAAGCAGCTGCGGTTATCCCCCTCTTCAAAGGGGGGGGGGGGACACTCTTGACCCAAACAGCTACAGACCCATATCTATCCTACCCTGCCTTTCTAAGGTCTTCGAAAGCCAAGTAAACAGATTACCGACCATTTCGAATCCCACCATACCTTCTCCGCTATGCAATCTGGTTTCAGAGCTGGTCATGGGTGCACCTCAGCCACGCTCAAGGTCATAAACGATATCTTAACCGCCATCGATAGGAAACAATACTGTGCAGCCGTATTCATTGACCTGGCCAAGGCTTTTGACTCTGTCAATCACCACATCCTCATCGGCAGACTAGACAGCCTTGGTTTCTCTAATGATTGCCTCGCCTGGTTCACCAACTACTTCTCTGATCGAGTTCAGTGTGTCAAATCGGAGGGTCTGTTGTCCGGGCCTCTGGCAGTCTCTATGGGGGTGCCACAGGGTTCAATTCTTGGACCGACTCTCTTCTCTGTATACATCAATGATGTCGCTCTTGCTGCTGGTGAGTCTCTGATCCACCTCTACGCAGACGACACTATTCTGTATACTTCTGGCCCTTCTTTTGACACTGTGTTAACAACCCTCCAGGCGAGCTTCAATGCCATACAACTCTCCTTCCGTGGCCTCCAATTGCTCTTAAATACAAGTAAAACTAAATGCATGCTCTTCAACCGATCGCTGCCTGCACCTGCCTGCCTGTCCAACAGCACTACTCTAGACGGCTTTGACTTAGAATATGTGGACAACTACAAATACCTAGGTGTCTGGTTAGACTGTAAACTCTCCTTCCAGACTCACATCAAACATCTCCAATCCAAAGTTAAATCTAGAATTTGCTTCCTATTCCGCAACAAAGCATCCTTCACTCATGCTGCCAAACATACCCTTGTAAAACTGACCATCCTACCAATCCTCGACTTCGGTGATGTCATTTACAAAATAGCCTCCAATACCCTACTCAATAAATTGGATGCAGTCTATCACAGTGCCATCCGTTTTGTCACCAAAGCCCCTTACACTACCCACCACTGCGACCTGTACACTCTCGTTGGCTGGCCCTCGCTTCATACTCGTCGCCAAACCCACTGGCTCCAGGTCATCTACAAGACCCTGCTAGGTAAAGTCTCCCCTTATCTCAGCTCGCTGGTCACCATAGCAGCACTTACCTGTAGCACGCGCTCCAGCAGGTATATCTCTCTGGTCACCCCCAAAACCAATTCTTCCTTTGGCCGCCTCTCCTTCCAGTTCTCTGCTGCCAATGACTGGAACGAACTACAAAAATCTCTGAAACTGGAAACACTTATCTCCCTCACTAGCTTTAAGCACCAGCTGTCAGAGCAGCTCATAGATTACTGCACCTGTACATAGCCCATCTATAATTTAGCCCAAACAACTACCTCTTTACCTACTGTATTCATTTATTTTTGCTCCTTTGCACCCCATTATTTCTATCTCTACTTTGCACTTTCTTCCACTGCAAACCAACCATTCCAGTGTTATTTTTTTACTTGCTATATTGTATTTACTTCGCCACCATGGCCTTTTTATATATATTTTGTTTGCCTTCACCTCCCTTATCTCACCTCACTTGCTCACATTGTATATAGACTTATTTTTCACTGTATTATTGACTGTATGTTTGTTCTACTCCATGTGTGTGTTGTTGTATGTATGTATCGAACTGCTTTGCTTTATCTTGGCCAGGTCGCAATTGTAAATGAGAACGTGTTCTCAATTTGCCTACCTGGTTAAATAAAGGTGAAGAAAAAAAAATACAGCCAAAGCAACACTGGAATGGCTTCAGAACAAGAATGTGATTGTTTAGGCCAGGTCATCTGATGCATCTCCATCTTTCTCCTTGGTAAAATAGCCCTTACACAACCTGGAGGAGTGGAGTGTTGGGTCCTGTTGAAAAACAAATGAAAGTCCCACTAAGCCCAAACCAGATGGGATGGCGTATCGCTGCAGAATGCTGTGGAAGCCATGCTGGTTAAGTGTGCCTTGAATTCAAAATAAATCACAGACAGTGTGGGGGCGCTTTGCTGCTGACACTAACACCACTTCCTCCATGCTTCGCGGTGGGAAATACACATGCGCACATCATCCGGTCACCCACACCACATCTGACAAAGACAGCGGTTAGAAACAAAAATCTCAAATTTGGACCAGACCAAAAGGACAAATTTCCACCGGTCTAATGTCCATTGCTCATGTTTCTTGGCCCAAGTATGTCTCTTCTTATTGGTGTCCTTTAATAGTGGTTTCTTTGCAGCAATTCGACCATGAAGGCCTGATTCACACAGTCTCCTCTTAAACAGGTGATGTTGAGATGTTTCTGTTACTTGAACTCTCTGAAGCATTTATTTGGGCTGCAATTTCTTAGGCTGGTAACGCTAATGAACTTATCCTCTGCAACAGAGGTAACTCTGGGTCTTCCATTCCTGTGGCGATCCTCATGAGAGCCAGTTTCATCATAGCGCTTGGTTTTTGCGACTGCACTTGAAGAAACTTTCAAAGTTCTTCAAATGTTCCATATTGACTGACCATGTCTTAAAGTAATGATTGACTGTTGTTTCTATTTGCTTATTTGAGCTGTTATAGCCATAATTTGGACTTGGTCTTTTACCAAATAGGGCTATATTCTGTTTACACCCCTACCTTGTCACAACACAACTGATAGGCTCAAACGCCTTCTTCGGGATCGTTGTCCCTTCCACGGGACGGTTGAGCTAACGTAGGCTAATGCGATTAGCATGAGGTTGTAAGTAACAAGAACATTTCCCAGGACATAGATATGTCTGATATTGGCAGAAAGATTAACAAGAATTTAAGCTAAATCCACTGTCCAATTTAGAGTAGCTATTACAGTGAAAGAATACCATGCTATTGCTTGAGGAGTGCACATCTAGTGATATCTAGTGGCCAAAATCTAAATTGCACCTGGGCTGGAATACATTATAGCCTCTCTTGCATTTCAAAAATGGTCAAAAAAAATTACAAAAGAACGGTTGGTTTTTTCTTTGTATTATCTTTTACCATATCTAGTGTGTTATATTCTACTTCACTCCTTTCACATTTCCATGAACTTCAAAGTGTTTACTTTCAAATGGTACCAATAATATGCATATCCTTGCTTCAGGGCCAGAGCTATAGGCCGTTAGATTTGGGTATGTCATTTTAGGCAAAAATTTGAAAAAAAAAGGGGTAAATCCTTAAGAGGTGTTTAAGAAGGAAAGAAATTCCACAAATGAACTTTAAAAAAAGGCACACATGTTAATTGAAATGCATTCTAGGTGACTACCTCATAACGCTGGTTGAGAGAATGCCAAGCTGTCATCAAGGAAAAGGGTGACTATTTGAAGAATCTCAAAGATAAAATATATTTTGTTTACTACATGATTCCATATGTGTTTTTATAGTTTTGATGTCTTCACTATTACTCTACAATGTAGAAAATAGTAAAATAAAATCCCTTGAATGAGCAAATGTTCTAAAACTTTTGACCGGTAATATACATTTCTGTATTCCATTTTTCAAAAAATTAGCACAATAAAAACCCTCCAAAAATGTTTGTTTTCACTTTGTCATTATGGGGATAGTGTGTGTAAATAAGTGCTAGAAATTATTATTTTTTAAACCATTTTGAATTCAGGCTGTAAAACAACATTTGGAATAAGGGGTATGAATACTTTCTAAAGGCATTGTAGGGCTCTGGTTTCACAGCCAGCCGTGCTCTGTGATCCCCTAACAAAGCAACAGGCTGTAAGCCAGAGTAGGCCAACCCACACACACCCTCACAGGGTGACACACCCCTACCCACATGTTAGGTGAGCAGATAAACACACTGTGCACTAGTATGACAACTTAAATCTGACTCTCCCGTGGAGAATGGAACCACAATTTGAACTGAAAATAAAACATTTTTAAAAACTGATCTCGCAAATTTGTCAAGCACTCAACAGTCTTGTTCAACTCCATCCAGTCAGTCCACCTGTGACAGAAGGTCATGCCCTCCACTAACTGCCCTCTATCTTCAAGGGTTCCCTCGAAGTTGGACTTGTCATCAACATCAATGGCTGATTCTACCACAGCCTGGTTCTATCACAGTCAATTAGACAGACCGGCCGATAATGTGAGTCGTCAGATAAGTCTGCTGATTTTATTGGCACCTCGCATCTGTGGCTCCACATTGTTTGAAAACTTCTTTTTGGGGGAAAAAAAACACCATCGAAATTCACCATTGGACAGACGCCTGGGGCCTCGGGGGACTTGGCTCTCTATTCAGACCTCCCTTTCTCTCGCTCCCTCACTCTCTTTCTGCCTCCCTGTTGCTCTTCAGAGGGCCAGATGGAAGGCGAAGGAGGGGAGAGGAAGGGGGAGGAGAGAGGGGGTGAAGAGAGACAGAGATGGGCAGAAGGTCACCAAAGGAAGGGGATGAGGACAGGAGACACGTGAATTCAGGTGAGTACACAGGAGAAGATCCTCTATGTAACGTTAGAATCAGGACTAAATCACCAAATAAATACATTCAAGTTCTGTATAGCAGGGGGTAGCAGGTTACCCTCATCACACGTTTCCCGATGAATACGAGTTTTAGTAGTGAGTTATTAACATGGAAAGAACTGACCCCGATGAATAACCCATGGCCATGCATCATTCCATAGAAAAGGTATACCTATAAACCTACCCACCACTTCAGCTAGGCCATGTAGGGACCATAACCACTTTCACTACCAGGCCAATCTAGTTTCCTCATGCATTACAAAAGCCCTCCACTGAAACATGGTGATGTAGGCTAGCCATGTTACAGTCTGATACAGCCAGTAATATACAACCATTTAATAGATGCTGGATAGGAGTAAAGCAACAGTAGCCTTCTTAGAAAGTATTGCGTTAGAAGTTCCCTCAGATGACAAATTAGGTTAACTTAGTTTAGCAAAGTCGTTAACACTGCTGTACTTCAGCCATGCATGGAGACAGACTCTGGCTGTTGGAGAGAGGCAGGCATAAGGTTAATGAGGCCCAGAAAGGGGGTGGAGAGAACCCCCCTATTGTCAGGGGTCGAGGACGAGAGAAAGAAAGAGGGATGGAGTCAGAGCATAGGAGAATCAATGCTGGAGCAGAAGGCGGCTATGCAGCGGAGACACGGGGGGGTATGGCTCCATTGTGCAGACTGGGTCACAGTGGAGAGGGGAGCACCGGGGGATCTGGGCTGGGGGCTTGGCCCAAGAGGAGCGGGGTTGAAAAGGAGCACACTAACGTCTCA